>NC_043705.1:117445503-117470557 GCF_006229205.1 Suricata suricatta
GGGGGGAAGACAGGTGGTGGTGATGGTGGTGGGCACTTGAGGGGAAGAGCACTGGGTGTTGTATGGAAAACAATTTGACAATAAAATATTATGGAAAAAAAAATAAAATAAAATCAGCCAAAGTTAGCCACATTCCCACATTATATATTTGATATTTTTCATACAATGAAGATGAATATTTCACCAAACAAAAATATTATATTATCTGAGTATATTGTCCTTGTGCTGTAATTAAACCAAACCTGTAATTAAACCAAAACTTTAAAAGGTTGAAAGACAAAAATTCGTAGAAAAGAAACTCCCATTTCATCACCATCAACAGGATTCATATCGTGTGCTGGCATAGCATGTGATTTCTTTGGGTTTTATTTGTTTATGTTGTGTACCTTTTCTATGATTACATTTATTGTTTTGGAATATCAAAGTTTCAAGAATCAGAACCTAAGATTTTTTGTTTTTCAAGAACCTAGCAATTTGACTCCATAGCTTCATGAAAGAAGTCACTTTTTCCAGATGGGATAATGTCAAATCCTTTCTTTACAAAAGCTATTCCAAATCCAGGAAATAATTGGGAGAAAAGTAACATTTCAAAGAGACCGAGGGTCCTGTGAGCAGCAGCAAGTACCAGCAGGAGAGGAAATGGGTCATCATATTTGGGGACATCAACTCACGAGCCTGAGTCACCAGCTCAAGGCCTCCCATAAAGAAGTCAGAGCTGCTGTCACCAATTCACTTTTTTCCAGTATAAGTGGAGGAATATTCATCTGTTTCTGTGGTGATGGAGGCTTTCACAATATCCTCTGGCCAAAGAAGTGTAACCACAGCCATAATGATTTCAGACTCAAACTATTTCAGCAGCAGCAACAACAGCAAAAACACAGCCACAGCCAATTCCCAAATAAACTCATGTGAATGCTTCATATTAGCTCATTGTCAAGGGGATTTTTATGGGAAACCATACCAAGAATGTTGCAGAGCTTCCTAGGATGCTGTTTTTCCTCGCTTGGATCTGAAGAAGAAATGGAATGCCAGGCAGTAGAATTTATTTGTTGGCGAGCTGGGATCGAAATGTGAGGCTTCCAGGAGCCTGGTAGTCTTTCCCTCCGGTGCTCAGTAATCCCATGACTGTTGGTGAGTCACCTGACCTCGGTGCTTCTGGGCTCTTTCCCTCTCACCTCTTCACCCCATCTCCATTCCACCCCCCCCGTTAGAAAAAGGGATGATCTACTCCATAAGTATTTCTCAAACTACTTTCTTCTGTGACATTCATAGCAGATGACTTTCACATGTGTGACACTTTCCCATGAACATGTCCATATTTTGACATCAAAGAAAATCTGGTAGGGCATAAGGCAAATAATGTTTCACACAGACCAAATCACAGATAAAGCAGATCATGGGTTACACTGAATTCTCAGTGTATTAGCTAGCACTCCGCCTCTTCTCTCTCACTAAGAAAAATATATTGGAATGACTGAGAAAAGTGTTGTTACAAGGATAAATTTGGTTCCACACTAATTTATATGCCCATAAATTATGGCTAGTCTTTTTTTTAAGTTTGTTTATTTTGAGAGAGAGAGAGAGAGAGAGAGAGAGAGAGGAGAGAGAGAGGGGAAAGAGAATCCCAAGCGGGCTCCACTCTGTCAGCACTGATCCCAAGGTGGGGCTCCATTCCACAAATTGGGAGATCATGACCTGAGCTGCAATCAAGGGTTGGACGTTTAACTGACTGAGCCACTCAGGCACCCCTTAAGGCTAATCTTCTTAAGGTACAATGAGATTTTATAAATCAATGAGGCAAAACGGTTTTTCTAAAGAGAGCAAAAGAAAGGCAAGGGTACCTTACAAAAACAGAACTGTACAGTTCTAAAAAAACATTAAAAGTCCCTCAAAGTAACTCACCACTTAGAGAAATCAAAATTACTAGAAGAACAATTTATTAAAATGTTCAATATTTAATAATACACACAACTGTCTAGGGTATGAGTAGAGAGAAACCCCTGTATGAAAATGTAATTGACTTAGCCTTTAGAAAGATTTTGACAATATATATCAAATTTTGTCTGTGTGCATCTTTTGACCCATCAATTCCTTTTCTAGGAATTCATCATATAAATGCACTTACTGAATTATTTAAATTGCATTATATTTTTATCAGGAATGTAAGAAGCTGCAGCCTAATGAAAGACAAATTGAGGTTGGATTCGGTAAAACTAGACTTAAGTTTCAGGTCATCTTATTAACTACAGAAACTTGAGCAAACTACTAAAACGTGTTTGGTTGTCAGAACCATTTTGTAGTTTCTAATAATATCTACCTTACAAGGTATTTGCAAAAATTAAATAAGAAAGGACAGATGAAATCTCTTTGGAAATTCCAGATTATCAGTAATCTTTTGACTAACACCACCACAACTAAAATATCATGGTTGCAGTTGTACCCTACTTTATGAAAATGATAAAACACATGTATCTTTTAAAATGAAGGCAGAAAGGATTCTTATCTTTACTGAAAGAATATGCTACTGGGTTGCTCCATATAAATCATGTTAATCATATGTTTCAGCAATATCCCATAATAAAACATCAGTTTAGACAGAATTTATGGAATACACGTCAACTAGGAAAAAATATATATATACATAAATCTTTGTGATATTAAATGTAACACATATGTATACCTAAATCTTTTTTATCTTAAATGTAATACAGAAATAATGTGACTCCATGTTTTTCTACTAGTTCCTGAACAGGAAAAACAGTACTCTCATGTTGAAGAAACTAAAATAAAGTGGGTTGCTTTACAATGAAAAAGCAACCGTGTTGATCTTTGGAGACATATACTGGAGACTATGATAAAAATGTCAGGAAGGGAGAATCTGCTTGGAGCCTATGTATCATCCAAAAATGATTCATCCTGACACCACAGTTCTCCAAGCATAACTTAGTGTCAGAAATTAAATTGATACCCAAAGGAGATTTATGGATCTTTTTGAGATTCTGTATGGTGTAAACCTGATTAGATCACCCCAAAGGACACCGGGACCACCCTCACCCACTAAGTAGAAACTTAATATAATTCCACCTAACGGAGGGTGTCTCTGACATAGAATCAACACACTGATTTCTAGCTGGAACAACATTTTCCAACTCTATTCTGTGGAATGTTGGGCTGGAGAACATTCCTTCCAGGAAATATATACCAAGTACTATGTACATACACACACTCACAATGCTCTATGATGGAAAGTGTTTGGGAAGCACAGCTTGTTGTTAATGCACTCGTGAGGGCCCCTGATGCTCACTGGCTTATAAAAGTGATGAGTATTCTTACCATATAGAAGCCTAGCCCTTCCCAGTCCTTTGTAATCTGAAATTCTTTTGTGCTCAACACATCTGCCAAATTTCCAGAAAGCACTGTGTGGGGAAGATACTGTTGTGGGAATGTAAAACATTGCAGAAACAATATTTTGAAATGGACTGCATATGATCCTTGAAAACAGGGCTTTAAGATAGATACATTTCTCCTAGAAGTGAGAGTCACAGAAATATCTATCCTCATGGATTTACTTTTCTTTTAGCAGATAATGTAACATAGAAAATAAGTGGTCTTCCATTTGTTGGATTTATTGTCTACTCTGTGCCAGGCACTGTTCCAGGCAATGGGGAGATAGCAGAGAACAAAGCAGACAGCATCCTCTCCCCTCATGTATCCAACCTCTCCAGGAAGTAAGTTACTATGTGGCTTTGAAAAGGCTGACTAAGAAGTTACATGACTAAAGATAGTGTAAGTTATTTGTGGACCTTCCATCAGTGAAGTCGCTTAAGAATTTCCCCAGGACATGTCATTGCTTTTTGCTGGCCTGTTGCCATTTTTTTCCCCAGCATTTGAAAAATTATAGTAAAATATGTAATATTTTATATATTATATATTTTATATGTTAAAGTATATAAAATTATAGCATCAATTTATCATCTTAACAACTCTTAAGCATGCATTCCAGTACTAAGTACATTCACATAGTTGTGCAATCAATCTCCAGAACCCCTCTGATCTTGCAAAAGAGGTTTCCCTGTTTTGTATACATTATATTTCTAGATACTCTGTAAGAATGGAAAACATGGGATAGGTCTTGGGTAATTTTTAAGTATGCATTAATATATGAAATTAAAAAGCCCTTGATATTATCAACTATAATACAAGAGATTGAACGTAGTTTAAAAGGGAAGTGAGGCTCCTTCTCTCTCCTAAACTTCTTTCTCTGCAGCATTTACTCAGCAACTCTATGTTCAGAGGAACTGTTTATTACAAAGTTTTTGGTAACTTAGCAATGACCTGCAACACAAGTGGGTCTGAAAGAGCTTGGGAATACATCCAGGATCATCAAGCTCTAATTCACAGCCAACATTATGATTTAGAAGGGGATATCAGCTGCCACAGGAAATCCAATTTGCTGCTTTTAGAGTTACAGAGCAAAAAATAAGAAACCAACAACACTGATCTTATCTCTCTAACCAAGCATTCAATCCAAACCACAAAATATTACTTGGAGTCATAGGGAGACATATACTCTAGCTAAGATTCAATATATTCTACAAACTGAACCAGTTTCTAATCACTGGAGTCAAATTAGCTATCACACTTTGGCAAGGACCTTGACAAATAATACTGGTCTCTTATTACCCACACATATCGAAGTTAATTTACTGACTGTTCGAAAACATTTTAATTTAGTTATTTCTCAGCAACCCAAACAATTTGTATACTTTTCCAAACAGCTTGTAAGGTAGGGATCAAATTCCAACATATGAGGATGAATAAAATTTTGGTACATAGAAGTTTACTGGTGCATAAAAGTGACTTAGTTGAAATCCAAGTCTCCTTTGTATCCTTAACTTGCTAGGTGAATTTACTCATAACTTGGACTAATATTCAAAGATACCAGTAAGACTCTCCTGGTCAGTTACAGGTGGTGTTCTTTTTGAATAATTGTGCCACCCATTTGGACTGGCTTGTGACTATGTTATTTTTTTTAATCAGTTGAAATGTCATTACTGCTTATAATTTATAACTTCTCAATGTCCCTGTTTATATCTCTAAGTTAATTAGCTCAGTAGTTGGCAGCGGGTAATTATCTACTTATTTATTTGATTGTCTGCTTTTCTATAACAGAAATTCGCCAGCAATTTATTTAGATGTCTTTACCATCACCACCCTCTCTAGAGCTGAAGATACTGATACAATCAAATGCAGCTACTTCCTGCAATAAGTTGAAACTCCTACTTATAAAACGACAATGTTTGAAGATTTGAAAGTTACATTTGTTTTATAATATGAAATTCGTTTAGACCTGTCCCGTAAATGATTTATTTGGGGTTTCACGTTAAGTACTTCAAGCTTTCACTAGATGTGGATGTTGTGGGATTTCACACTTGTAACTTCTTTATTTCACCATGGCTGAGTTACTCAAGTACTGCAATTCTTTTAATAAGACGTGGAAGCAACTTTTGGTCCTGTCTGAAAGACCTTTCCCTGAATTACTTTGTATTACAAAATCATCTTCAAACAGACAACCACAGACATTTGAAATTTCAGGCGTTCAAAAGCTTTATTCATTTAAGTGCTAGAAAGTTATTACATTCCAACTCATTTCCAGTTCCCAGGCTTACTGAATTACTGACTCATGCTGACTCACGCATGGGTCTTATCCCTGGATGCTTCTTATTTATAACGTGAACCAAAATCTCAAGTTATTTCTTTAACAGAATTTTAAGAAAATAAAACACAAGGAGAAAAAAAAATCTATGGTCTGCAGCTTCAATTGATATTTTTGAGTTTTGTACCTCATTTACCAGAAATATCTCAAGTGAAGATGGAAAATGCCATAAAATATATGACAAATAGAAAAGAAAATGGTCCCTCAACTATCATAACGCTATTTTATATTTACCTAGTAAAATGTTTCACATACATCTGAACTGTATAACAGTCATGTTTTGCATGTAGAATATACTTCTGCTGTCATAAAGGCTCTAATTTCCTATTCTTGAGGGTCATTCCAGTTACAATCTAACTATATCCCCTAATGTCATAAACTGCCTGACAAATGTCCTTATTTACCTCTACTGATAAGTTTGAATTAACTCATATTCTGAGACCAGCTATGACCCAAGTACAAAAGCATGTAGATACCTCTTGCTTAATTAGGTATGTGGTTCAGTGTCAAGAGTCGCCCTGGCTGTAGATGAGAAGGGACTATTTTACAGACCCCTTCATTTCCAGCTCCTGGTCCTCAGATCCGTATTGGAGCCACTTTCTACCATCCAGCTAATTCTACTGCTTATTTAATTGTCTTGTTGTCCAAATTGCCAACTCAGTTTCTAGTCCTTGACTAAAATAAAAATGCAACAATGGATTAATTTCTTAGGAGACTAAGAAAGTGGACAATAATTTAAGGTTTATTTGGACCAGTTTCTAAATTTTTAGTTAAACCTCTCCTTTACTAACAGGTTTAATAAAAGAGGAAGATTTCCCATGCCCATAGGTTCTTTGTGGAGAAAAACTAAACTAGTACATGGATACCTCAGGGAATTCAGCATTACCTTTAGACATTATATGCCTTAAGTAGAAGCCTAACAGCCAGAGCTGTAGAAGTTTGGAATGAGTACTTTAGCAAGAAATTTCCTATCTCTTGTAGTGTTCAGTCATTAGCCAGCATGAACAACCAGGATGGACTGATGATTCAATGATCATTTCTCAGTAATCTTTTTTGATGGATCAGCAGTATTTGACACAGCTGATCACAATCTTCTATTTCCTGGATTATTTCAATAGTCTCCTATCTAATGTCTCTGCTTCAAGCACAGTCAGTCAATAAGAATACATAGTAATTGTACAGAATCTTGCCAAGGGCTAGAGATTGAGTTGATTAAGTAGAAGAGCAAATGAAACAAACAATGGAATTAAAAGGATGGCAGAAAGTGCCTCATACAAGGATCTAAGTACTTAGAGGCCGGAAACAAAGAGATTGAATAATAATCCCTGCTTCATCTGCACCCATAATCATTGCTAACCATAAACTTAGTATCTCTTAAGTTAAGACTCATTAGTTTAAATTTCCATGCGTGTGCCCATTAAAATGTGATACAGTTTACTAAAGTTGTTTATAAGAACAGGGACCCACAAAAATCCTTTGTCTATGACCCCATACAACTTGTGGGTGGCCCTGGCTGAAATCCTGCCTCAGTCCATAAAACAAAACATCTTTAAATGAGTTTTCTACACAGAGTGTACCTTTTGGCATGCTCTGTACTGCCAGTAACTACACTGATACCAGATCCACCACTGTCTTCCGCTCTTTGTATGTGCTGTTTCTGAGTAACTCTTTCACTAGAGTGGAACCTACAGGTGCCATGTCTCACCTTCTTCAGCCTTGCTCAGGAGTCATATTCTCAGTAAAACTTCCCTCCATCATCCCATGTATTAATGTAACTATCTCCATTTTCTGTATTACTTGCCCTTACTATGTTCTTTCTACTTAGCTCTTCTAGCCATTTTGTATATTTCCTTACTTGTTTGTTGTTTATATCTCCCTATGAAAAACATAAGTAAGAATTATCTGCTCATTCACTGCTCTTTCCCCAGTTATTGAAGAATATATTTGTTGAGTGAATAAAGGAATATTGAATGAATGGATGGATGGATGAATGATGAATGGACTTTCTTTGAAGTTTCCCCTTCAATTTCATAAAGTCCCATTTATAAAATCCAGTGTATATATCAATCTCCTTCCAAAAAGGTATCACATTACAATGAAGAACAAGTCAATACTAAACTTAAAAATATTTTCAACAAGGATTTTACAGAAGATGATTTTCTGGTTTTCCATTTTGTACAGGATCAGTAATATTCTCCCATGACCTTAAAACCTTGGAAGAAAGCGTTCAATTCCAAAATGCCTTGCCCATTGTTTTTTGTCTTGTTTTAGCACTATATGTAATTTTAATTTTTTTCCGACTTCCATGACTCATTTTGAGTAGGTCAACTTCTGGCTTCTTTCCTCTTCAAATGTTAGCCCAGTTAGCCTGGTATTCACTTCCTTTACCATAGTCCTGAATGTTCTTTCTCTACCTCATATTATTTTGTGGCTGCCATATCCACAGAATCATTTTTCTATTGTGATAATTTTAGAATAATGCTTAATATTTTCTATGGCATGCTCTGTACTGCCAGTAACTACACTGATACCAGACCCACCACTGCCTTCAGCTCTTTGTATGTGCTGTTTCTGAGTAACTCAGGAGAACATGCAGTGATATGAAATGTGTACAAAACCTGATAAACACTTTCTCATTAATAGAAATAAGCTACAAAAATCATTTTATTTGATTCCTTCATATTTGATTCAGAGTATAAAGGAGTATTTGCAGTTCCCATGGTTATTTTTTAAAAATATATTTCAGAGTGGAGGTTTACATAAAAGACATTAATGTATTCTGGGTACAAGTTTGATTGTCATCTTTTTTTCTCCCTTGACATAGTTGGAACTGGCATAAATCAATATAAGAAACATACTATGACCTTTTTTAAAAAAAATTTAAGACTAATGTTAGCAACAAAATCTGATTTCAGACTAATTTTGGAACTCAGGCTTACAAAGAGGGAAAAAACTCTCCAGCAGAAATGAACATTTAACTTTTTTGCCTTTCCAATAATATATTAATAAAAAACAACTTTCTAATATAGTGTTAGTCAATAGAATTTGAACTCTAAGCCTTTTAGGAGTGGTTTTCCAGCCCCAGCCACACTGGTCCCCAATGTAACTAATGGCATCATTTTGAAGACAAATGGACTATGTCAAGGGAAAACTGTGATTTTTCCTTCCAGGATCTATGGAATTAATATTATTTTTTATGACCTAGCCACTTAAAACTTAGATTAATAAATGTATATTTAAAAAATTAGAAAATTGGAAGGTTAATGATCTATATGATATTACACATAGCTACTAGCATTAACATCAGTTAATAATCAGTTACTACTTTGACATAGCAGTTCAGAGTTTGGGTTTCATATCAAACTACCTGGCACTTAGTTGCCAAGTAGCCTTGGGGAAATTCTTTACTATGTTTGTGATAGTATTTTTGTTATTATTATCATTATTTTTATTATCATTGTTAAGGACTCCTGAGCATGTTAGAATACTAATACTCCTTTCTATGTAATGCTTATCAAGTGATAACTAAAACCATGGACATCTGGGAAATGATAAGAGCTCTTCACAAGCAAATAAATGAAATAAGTAACAATAATTTTTTAAAAGAACCCCTAAGAGTGTGATTTCAATAGAATAAAGGATGCAAAAATATAAATGACTGCCCAGAAAAGGCACAATGAATTTGGAGCTCTAGAGAGCCAGAGATATATCACGAAGAATCGTGACCTTGAAATTACAGCAGGTGTTATGGCAGTGAGCACCATTAATTAGAGGTGAGGGTACCAAAGACATACTTGAAAGCCCAACTTTGCTGAGTAACTCCAGGATAATAATGAAGTTAATTTCCAAAACCAAACATGAAATATGTCATCTTCCCTTAAGGAAAAATTTGATGTTTAGACTACATGAAAGAATATTTAATAATTTCATAAAATCATGATGTCTATAGGCTTTGTGGGTAGTTAACTAACTTTCTGGTTTAGCTAACCCAGCTTCATTCACTTCTTATCTTTACACTTGATCTTAGCCAAAAGGCCAAGAAGCAATGACACTTCTTATCTTTAAAAGGGGCTGAAAGAAGGGTTCAGTTGGTTAAGCGTTCAACTCTTGGTTTCAGCTCAGGTCATAACCTGATGGTTCATGAGATGGAGCCCTGCTTCACATGGAGCTCTGCACTGACACCATGGAGCCTGTTTGGGATTCTCTCTCTGCATCTCTCTCTGCCCCTCCCCCACTCATGCTCTCTCTGCCTCTCTCAAAATAAATAATATAAACCTAAAAAAGTAAAAAGGGCTGATGGATAGGTGTTGGTTTCAGCAATAACTAAAAAATGGAGTCTCCAAAACATCTTTTCTTTTACTGCTAAAGGAACATTGAAGAAAATACCCCACATGCATTTACAAGTTGATATCAATAAGTTTTCAACAAAGTTTAATTACTTGCAAAATAAAATCCAATATATTGTAAATACTGACTTTTAAAATAAAACTATTATAATACTTTTAAATGTATCCAGTCCAGTCTAAACACCATGGTGAATTTGATACCCAACATTATCTATGTACAAATGCATAAGCAATCTCTTCAATCATCGTAAATTTTATATCCGCTTTTCCCCATAAACTATAATTTCCATTCTAGTCTCCACATAGAGTTTTATCCCCATGTAATATAATTTTACACTTGAAAATCTGATGTTAATCACTCATACTTCTATTTAAGAAAAATATGTACATGTCAAAGTTAAAAATTTTAAATTCTCTGACTCATCAGTCTCCAAATGATAGAAAGTTTTGTGTTAAAAAGTCTTTACAATGATTTTTAGTCCGTGATTCATCAAAATGAAGCAAATATGTATAATTTGGAAAAAATAATCATACAAAGTGTTTTTGAAAAGAATTGAATATTAGTGAGAGGTATGCCTTTTCTGTGTAAAAGTGAGAGAAAAGTGATTTTAAAGGGGATATTTGGACCACAGATGAGTTCTCAGGAAGATTTATTTTAGGAGTTAAAAGTTAGGAGTAAATGTTAAAGTACTAATAATAGATTCCTCTAAAATTAATCCTGTAAGCTTATTATTCTTCCCTCCTTACCACATTATTCTTCCCTTCTTATTATGTACTCTAGGGATACATGTACCCTAGTTTGAAGAATGCTGTTTTTTAAAGTCTCTGAAAATAGTGATGAATATTTAGAGTAAGATGAAAGTCTCTAAAAATAAGACTTGGTATTTGGAGGGGAATGGATAAAATACATTGTACAGAAATGGTAGATTTTTATTAGTTTGGTTGGTTTTCTGTTTAGATACAAACGTGAAAAATTGCCCTGAACATCCCAGCTTAAACCAGGATATTTCAGCCCCCAATAGATTTCTTTAATTTTCTAATTGCACAGTGTCATTAGTCCATCCCTGTATAAAACCATAATTCAATTTTACATTGACTATGGGCATAGTTTTTTTGGTCATACCTAAAAACTATTAAATTATACACTTTAAATGGGTGTATTATGTAGTGTAGGATTACATATCAATAAAGTTCTTATAATAAAAATACAGTATATAGGAATTGAATAAGTAACTTCTCAGTAGAATAAGGATGATGGATATTTGGACAGTCATGCACAAGAGCTCTCTAATTCATGGAGATTAAGAAGAAGATGTGAAAAGATCTGTGCTTACTCAATCACTCCAAACAAAAAGAGCATTATATTATTCTATAATTCTAAAACTGTAGTATTTCCTGAAATTAGAAAGAAGCAGTTGAAGGAAACAAAGTTTTGTGGGGTATTTTTTTTTTTTACTTCTTATATATATCAGCTTACACAATGGTGTAACTATGTATCCATTATTCTTTAATTGATCAAATGAGCACCAAAGTATCTGAAGAAAAAAATAATGATACAGAAAATGGGCGAGTTCCAAGAAATATAAAGCCCATTCAGTCACTACTTTTACAGACTTTCACAGTATAAAAGCCCAGAGAGTTGAAAGTATCACCCCAAGAACTTGTTAAAGGCTGAGACCAGTTACCACAATCTTCAGCCAATGACAAGGTATCTTACCTTAAAGCACTGGCTGTGGGCCCTGGGAAAAACTGGAATCTAGAAGGATGAACACCAGGTAAAAAATCACAAATTATGATTTCTTTGAAAAAAGACTGAAACAATTTGAAAGCAGGAAAGTTGAGGGCTCATATTAGAGAGAGACAAGAAAACTAACTATAAAACATTTCAGTGAAGGGACACCTTGGTTGAGCCTCTGACTCGATTTCAGCTCAGGTCATGATACTGGAGTCATGGGATCAAGCCCTGCATAGGGCTCTGATCACTGAACATGGGGCCTGCTTAAGATTCCGTCTTTCCTTTTCCTTCTGCCCCTCTTCTGCTTGCCTGCACACATGTGCTCTCTCTCTCTTGCCCTCTCTCTCTCTCTCTCAAAAAAAAATAGATTAAGAAAAAAAGATCATCTCAGTGAAAGCTGTGAAGTCACTATCAAAAAGAGGGGGTTTTCAATTGAATCAGTTACCAAAGACACCCACTGAAACACAGCGGCCCCACCACGGGTCTCTGCTAATAATCAGAAGACCTTAGTGTTAGATACACTCATATGATGAATCATGCAGCTTGAGTCAAGAAGGCCAAACAACTGGGTGGAAGACAGAAAAGATTACTGATGAGACGGATTCATTACCAAGGTCCTCCGTTGACAGCCTCCGTCTTCATTCTTCAGATGGAAATAATATATCACATGGAACACCCTCCCAAAAAGACATATGTACCCAGGAAAACAATGAATAATCAGTTAAATAATGATCGTTCATGAGATCTGTTTTATTGGAGGTATATTACTAGATAATTTCAAATTCCATATCCAGGATTTTTGCTAAAATTATAATTTCTCATCATTTAAAAAAGAACATTAAAAACTTTTAAATAACTTGTCTTGCAACTTTAGAACATTTCATGAATTGATTTCCATATTTTATTCCATTCAAAATAAATTAGTAAGAGTGTCTTTTAAGGATTGTCACGTTAACACAACATCCATGGAGAAACAGCTCTTTTGGCATCTGGCAAAGTTAAATTTGTATTATATTGACACCATCAAAACTGAGGCTGCCCCAACATTTGCAGGCCTGGGGTAAGAGCATAAAGGAAGGCTCATGTACCATCTGTCTGTATATTTAAGAGGTATAAAACAAACCACAAACTATTTAATAAAATATGCCCCATCCTCCTACATTGGTTAATGCACATTCAAAACAATAGAATGAAAAACATGTGGAAGGCTGTGGATTTTATTTAACTAAGAGTCAGAAATAGCCAAATGTATTAAATTAAATACATCCAAATGGATTAAATTATTTTGGCATATCTACGATTCTGTTGATGTCTCTGTGATAATTAGAAGAATTCCAAGCACTATATATTGTTATAATTCGAATCTTCACATAATTTGTGTTCCAATGTCCATAGTGATCTAAAGGATTAAAAATAACATGTGGATGTATTTCAAGTATAACAGGTTTGGACAGAGTTTCATTGGAAATCTAAACTATGGTGAAAGTAAAAGGAAAGTATTGAAATTATTTTTATAAATTACTAGCTTATTTTTTCTGAAACATTTAAAGTTATCTGTTAAGGGCCACTTGGGTGGCTCAGTCGGTTAAGGACCTGGCTTTGGTTTAGGTCATGATCACACGGACCATGGGTTCGAGCCCCGTGTCAGGATCTGTGCTGACAGCTAGCTCAGAGCATGGAGCCTGCTTCATATCTGTGTCTCCCTCTCTCTCTGACCCTCCCCTGTTCGTGCTGTCTCTCTCTGCCTCTCAAAAACAAATAAAAAACATTTAAAAAATTAAAGTTATCTGTTAACAAGTTATCTGTTAACAAGAAAATGTATTGACAGAATACCAAGTTTCAAATGATTTTAAAATTAGCGATGTTTTTTAATTTAATTTTGAGATGTTAATTATGTTTAACCAATTCTTTTCTAAAATATCACCATGTTTGCAAATCAGCAGCATGAAAATGTCAACACATTACACCAAAGTGACCTAACACTTGAAATATAGTCCCACAAATATCTATGATGGTAATTTAAGTTTGGCTAAATCAAACACATATCAATCATGAGCTTGTCCTTACCCTAAAAATTTAGTGGTGAAAAAACCCTAAGCATTGAAATGTGTGCATGTATGTGTGCATATGTGTATTTACTTTTGTATAATTCCTAAATCTTACATTCCAGAAAATGACCAAAATTATTTTTGAAATACCAAAGAAGTACTTCTACCAAGACATAAATAAAGTTTTCTGGTTTTGAGGGACAAAACCAATCTATAATTATTTATGCCTCTTAATGCTTTCAAAGGAGCTGTCTTCCTAAGAGCAAGTGTGGCTTTGGGCTGGATGGGCCGGGAGAGGCAAGGAAAAGGCTGCAAACACCAGAACAAGAAACACATTTGCGTGCGGCCGAGCCCTGCAGTCTCACGGATCAGTTTACTAGCCAGCCAAATCACCACGGAGCTTCGAATTCACACTAAACATGTTACGGGCTTTCCAAATTACATCCAATCTGTACTCAGTAAGAACAATTCACTATTTTTCTCAGCACCTCTAACCGAATGCCGCGAAGGAGTGATTTCTCACCCCGGGTAAGAGGCTGGCTCTCTAGATTCTTGGAAACCTTGTCATGCACAGAGAATAGAGCGGATAATGCTCCAGAAATGTACTCCCCGCACTGACCTCTAATTTTCTTTGTTCTTTTCCTATCGTCCTTAGCCTGTCCTCCTCCCTATATTTGTCTATCATTCTGTCAATTCTTTCATGTTCTTGATTTTAGTTTGGGAACACATTTGCGTCACCGCGGTTACCAGTGGTTGAGTGCTCAGCGGAGCGGGCCGGCCAGCAGCCTTCTGGCCCCGTTCCCCAGATCCCTGCTTCACTGTCACCAGACTGCCGTCCGTGCTCGCCAACACCCCTGGTCACAGGGCTGGTACGTGTGTATGTACTCACACATGCATGTGTAGCTGTTTCTGAATCACAGACTCATAAGTTTTTTTGCATGATATCTACAACCACCAAAATCTCATCGCACTTGTCCCAAGACTGAATTTATTCATCTAAAAAAAAAAAAATGCATCGAGACTATTCTGGGACTTTTACTATGCACACATATTAGGGAGGCAGTAAAAGAATTTTATTTGAAATAACAATCAAAAGCCAACTTGGAGCACAGCGAGAAGGGATTAGACTACCACATAACTAGCCTTACTGGAATCGATTCCAAGAATGTAAGAATTTACTGAGAGGCAGTATATTTTCTGGAACTATAATCAAAGGTGGATGGGAAAGATAGGCAAGTAAAGACAGCCATGGGGAACTTGAACTTTCATCATCTTGGTTATGGTGTTTTCAAGTATTAACTGTGCCTGGCAAGCAATAGGCAGTGAAAGGTCTAATAACCAAGCATAATCTTCACACATCTAAATCTCTTGCAATAGTTCTAGTCAATACTTGGCAATCACCTTTGTAAATGGGTTTTAAACAAGCACTTATAATGATGAAACAATATAGCGGAACAAATTGCGGTAAGGAAAGCATGTTGTTGATGTCAAAGAAGTCAGCCTATTACCGTAATGCTACCAACACATTTTCTGGTCCACACTGACTGTGGTCCGGTCTCAGTCTGATTTCTGATGTCTGCTTTTAAAATGATCATCAGTGCGTGGAGAAATGTGGAAAACCTTAGGTATGTTTAAAAATTGACAGGTTAACTCAGTTGAAATAAAAACACAAATGTAGACCATAATCCTGATATATTGACATATATTAACAATGGACACAATAGACAATGATTAGTTTAGTTATTTTAATGACACATTATTAACCCAAGCTTCACTCTCCCTTTTATGGCACTCCCCTTAGTGATGGTAGGTCTTTTTATTTTTTTAAGTTAATTGTTACACATGTGAATTTTAATTCAAAGTAATTAGGATATGATTCTTACAGACAGGTTCATTCAGAAAATAAAAACTGTTCCTTTTAAGATTGGAAACATAATTAGATTTTTTCATGACTTAAATAGTATTTACTGAGCATCTTATGTTTTCATAATACTTTATTAGATGGTACTGTGGAACATGGTAAATGATACATTTTATGCTCTTGAAAGTCTAATACCACATCGGGAAATAAAAAGAATACATACCAGTTAAAATGAAAACAAATAATTAATTATTATTGGTTAAATTCATCATTTAGCTAGTAATAATTGGGGAATTTCAAGCAAAGAAGAGTCAGTAGACGAGTCAAGCTGAAAATTTATGTTGAGAAGTCATATGGTGGTGATATTAATAGAGATGACTTTGGAGCCAGAAAGATCTAAGCTTAGAGTCCAAATCTGTCCCTTACTTAGCACGACTCAGCTTTTTTTTTTTTCATCTGTAAAATGGGGACAATAGCAATCCTTAACTTTAGAATATTGCAAAGAGGATTAAGTGGGGGAACTTAATGTAGAATGCTGGCACATGGGAACAATTTAATAAATGTTTCAGTAAAAGGAATAGTGGGGGCTAAGGTTACAAAGGAAGTGTGACACATTGCAGGCAAACAATAAAAGGCGTTCCTTGACTATAATATAATTATATATTGTATAAATTACAAGAGATGCCCTCTATAAAGAATTTCTGAGCTTATAAGAAGAAAGGAGGAGCACCTGGGGAGCTCAGTGGGTTGTGTCCAACTCTTGATTTTGGCTCAGGTCATGATCTCATGGTCGAGGGATCGAGCCCCATGTCTTGCTCCATGCTGAGCCTCGAGCTTGCTTAAGATTCTCTCTCTCTCTCTCTCTCTCTCTCTCCCCCTCTGCCTCTCTATCCTGCTCATGCACACTCTCTTGCTCTCTTTCAAATTAAAAAATTAAAGAAGAAAGGAAAATATCTAAAGGCAGAGAAGAAAATGATGAAGAAAGAGAATGAGGAGATGAAAGGGAAGAAAGAGAAACAAAAGGAGAAGGAGATGACTTTAGACAGACAAAAATATTAACAATGGCACTGAGAGAAGCTGAAATAAAATATAAGTTTAACAGTTTGCTGGGAAATATGGTAATCTGAAGTGGTGACCCACAAACAACTATCAATCCTGAATTAAAATATAATTAAGATTTTTTTTCTCAGATAAACGCTTAAATGAGAGAATTAGCCACCACTACCATTAATTTAAGAAAAAAATAATTGTCTTAGAAGAAATAAGAAAGGTCTCTAAAATGAATGACAAGGAAAAGCACAATTTAATACATATGTAAATCTAAAGTGACTGTGCTTTTAGAATTAATACTGTTGCTCTATTACTTCTTGTTGTCACTATTTTTATTAAAGAGCAGAAGCTGTTAGGGGCATAAACTGGAAGGAATACTTCAGTGGTAATTTTGACAAATTTCTGGAGGCAGACTCTGAACCAGCCTTAGAGTAAGGAATCTCTGGGGATTGCAGTCTTAAGGAGTTTCCCACATTTTCACTGGTTTACCTTTAGTAACTTCACCATAGTCTCATAATGAAGATCCTAGAAACACATCCTCTAGGCTTTGGCAGGAAGAAAGGAAGAGTAATCATTGTGATGCATGTCTAAATAATTCTCCATAAAAAAAAAAAGTCTATTCCAAGGGCACCTGGGTGGCTCAGTCGGTTAAGCATTCGACTTCAGCTCAGGTCACGATCTTATGGCTCATGGGTTCGAGCCCTGCATCAGGCTCTGTGCTGACAGCCGAGAGGCTGGAGCCTGCTTTAGATGCTGTGTTTCCCTCTCTCTCTACTCCTCCCCATGTATGCTCTGTCTCTCTCTGTCTTTCAAAAATAAATGTTTTTTTTTTGTTTTTTTTTAACATATGCAGTTATTTCCCATCATTTACAATACAGTAGTTACAATGACACTCCAAACAGAAAAGCAAAGTAAAAAATCAAAACACCAACTTCTATTTCATGTAATTAGACTTATACATAAATTAGAAGTTCAAGTAACAACTAGTTAATCACCTAATTTCACAGCTATCTGAAGTGGCAATTGTTATATAGCAGCTTATCTATGATACATTCAAGATAAATGATACAATTTATTACTTGCCCATAAGCTAAAACACAGCCTGCTTAATACCTTTCCTTAAATTCCACCTCTATACTACAATATGCTTGAGGTCCATGCAAAAAAGTAGCTACCTTTTATGTAGGAAATGGATGATTAAGTCTTTGGTGTTGTAAAAGTTTTAAAAAAAATTTTTTAAGTCCATTCTATAGGGAAAAGATTTGCCAGACTTTTATCCCAGCTCAAAGCTATGTCTGACATTACAGCCCCCTCTAGACTTCCTTTTTTTACGTAAAGAGAAAAGCCATATCACTTGAGAAATACTTGTGAAATCCATAACACAGACACCTAGACCAAGTAAACAACTGAGATTTAATCCTAATATAATAGAACACTTCCATTCTCCCCCAGCTGACCACCATGTCAACAGGGCTCTGGTGTAACAACAGCGGGCAACAACTGAAAGAACTGGCGGCTACAGTCTCCCCCCGAGAAGGAATACTTAAGACCAGAGTCAAGAGGGAAATACAAAGATGAGAGAGGAATGGGAAGCCTCTGGCACTGTGGTGGTGTTAAATACACCCCAGCTCTTAGCCAGATTAACAAATTATCACACTAAAGGCCTATTTCTGTTACTTATACATCATGTTCAGTTCCATAAAAACTACAAGGCAGGCAAAAAACAAAAAAACAACTCAAAGTCTGAACAGACAATGCAAGCACCAGAACCATAGGCTACATGAGAAAGATATTGGAATTCTCAGACTGAGAACTTAAATAACTATAAATAATTATTAAGGATTCCAAAAGAAAAAAGTAGACAACAAGCATGAACAAATGGCTCATTTAAGCAGAAATGTGGACTCTCTCAGAATGAATCAAAGAGAAATAATAGAAATAAAAACAATGTAACAGGAATGAAGAATGCTTTTGATCAGTAAACTGGATAATGCAAAGGAAAGAATCAGTGAGTTTGAAGACACCTCAGTAAAAATTTTCCAAACTGGAATTCAAAGACTTTTTTCTCTTTTTAATTATTTTTAAAATAATAATAATAATAAAGGAACAAAGCATCTAAGAAACATAAAAAAATTTCAAAAGGTATAACATACATATAATACCAGAGAATGAAGAGAGAATGGAGCAAGAGAAATATTTGAAGTAATAATGGCTAGGAATTTTAAAATTAGAGATGGAAACCAAACCAGAGATCCAGGAAGCTCAGAGAATATCAAGTAAGATAAACACCACAACCCGCCAACAAAAAACTACACATAAGTATATTATATTAAATGTGCAGGGGAAAAAAAAGCAGATGAAGAGACAAAATTAAAAAAAATTATTACCTATACAATTACTAGGATAAGAATTCTAGTGAATTGCCCATCAGAAACCACGAAACCAAGAACAGAAAAAAGAAATATTTGCAGTGTGGAAAGAAAAACCTACCAACCTAGGATTCTACATCCAGTAAAATTATCCTTCAAAGTCAAAGAGAAATACTTTCTCAGACAAACAAACACTAAGGAAATTCTTGGTCTTGCATAAAATGCTAAAAGAAGTTCTTTAGAGACAAAGAAATGATATGTCAGAAACTCAGATGTACAGAAGGAGAGGAAGTGTTCCAGACAAGAAAAAAAAATGAAGGTAAAATAAACTTTTTTTTTTTTTAGTTCATGTAAAGGATAATTGACTATTTAAAGGAAAAGAACTAACAATGTGTTGATTGTGTGTGGTGTACAGATAAGTGAAATAAATGACAGTGGCCTAAGGAACTAGAATGAGGAGTTGGGAATCTGTTACAAGATACGTGAATTACATGGGACACAATGTAGTGTCATTTAAATTAGACTTAAATTGGTTAAAAATGAATATTGCAAATTTTAAGGCAACCACAAAAATTATGGAAAGAAATAATTGATATAGGAAGACAAAAAATGGATTAATATCAAATATACCATTAAAATCTGGGGTGCCTGGGTGGCTCAGTTGGTTGAGTGACTGGCTCTTGGTTTTGGGTCAGGTCATGATCTCATGGTTCGTGAGTTCAAGTGCCACATCAGGCTCTGTGCTGACGGTGCAGAGCCTGCTTGGGATTTTCTCTTTCTCCCTCGCTCTCTCTGCCCCTCCCCCACGCTCTCTCTTTCTGTCTCAAAATAAATAAAGACTTTAAGAAAAACAGAGAAGGCCAAAAGAGAGGGGGAGAAGAAGAGATAAAGAACAAATATGACAAATAGAAAATTACCAACATTATAGATATTCATCCAAGTATATCAAGAATCACATTAAATGTAAATAGCTGTACATACCTGCAGAAAGATAAAAATCATCAGAGTGAGCTAAAAAAAATAAGACTCCCCCTATATTTTGTTCACATGAAACCCATTTTAAATATAAAATTCAGATAACTTAAAAGAAAAGAAATGGAGAAAAATATCAAAGGAAAGCTAGAGTAGCTATGTTAACCTCAAGCAAAGCAGAATTCAGAACAAGAAAAAATATCAGGGATTAAAAGGAACTTTTAAAAAAATATATTTTTGAGAGACAAAGTATGAGCAGGGGAGGGGCGGGAGAGAGGGAAACACACAATCCGAATTAGGTTCCAGGTTCTGAGCTACCAGCAGGGAGCCCGACAGGGGGCTTGAACCCATGAACTGTGTGACCTGAGCAGAGCTTGGGTGCTTAACCGACTGAGCCACTAAGGGGCCCTGAAAAAGGAACTTTAAATAATCCTAAGAGGAACAATTCTCCAGGAGGACCTAAGAAGCCTAAATATAAATGCATCTAACAACAGAACATTAAATATATGAGGCAAACATATATCTTTATTGCTTTTATGCTCATTTGATTTATCAGTCAATAAAGATGGATGTTAAAGTCTCCAACTGTAACAGTGGACTTGTCCACCATCTCTTTCTCCTTTCAGTTCTCTCTGTTTTCAGTTCTCTATCAGTGTTTGCCTCATATAGCCAACAGTACCATTCAATCCAACATTTACTGATTGATGGATTGAATTTTCAAAATATGCAGGAGGGAGAAATTGGGGTTGGTACCCTGGAATTTGGGTGGATGTCAGTGCCATTTATTGAGATGAGAACTAGTGGACAATATCAATACTTAGAGAGGAATTCTATTTTGGACGTGCTAATTTGTTATGAAGTGAGTAGAAATAGATTAGATTCTCCCAATAAAACTTTTCATATTACGTTAATAATATTTTTTGTAGTCTCTGAGTAAATACCTAGTAGTGCAATTGCTTGATTATAAGGTAGTTCTAGTTTTAGCTTTTTGAGGAAGCTACATACTGCTTTCTACAGTGGCTGCACCAGTTGGCCTTCGTACCCACCATGTAGGAAGGTTCCTTTTTCTCCACATCCTTACCAACAGCTGTTGTTTCTTGTGTCGTCAATTTTAGCCATTCTGACAGGTATGAGGTGACATCTCATTGTGGTTTTGATTTGCATTTTCTTGATGAGTGATGTTGAGCATCTTTTCATGTGTCTGTTGGTCATCTGTAACCTTCTTTGGAAAAATCCCTATTGATGTCTTCTGCCCATTTTTTGACTGGATTGTTTGGTTTTTGGGTGTTGAATTTTCTAAGATTTTATATATTTTGAATACTAACGCTGCATCAGATCAGTCATTTACAAATATCCCATTCCATATGTTGCCTTTTAGTTTTGTTGATTGTTTCCTTCACTGTGCAGAAACGGTATTTTGATGAAGTTCCTATAGTTTATTTTTGCTTTGGTTTTGCTTGCTTCTGGACATGTATCAACAAGGAAATTGCTAGGGCCAATGTCAAAAAGGTTATTGCCAGTGTTCTTTAGGATTTTTATGGTTTCAGGTCTCACATTTAGGTTTTTAATCCGTTTTTAATTTGTTTTTGTGTTTGGTGTAAGAAAGTGGTCCAGTTTCATTCTTTTGCATGTTGCTGTCCAGTTTTCCCAGCACTATGTGTTGAAGAAAGTTTTCCCCATTGACTATTCTGTTCTCCTTTGTTGAAGATTAATTGACCATATAGTTGTGGGTTCATTTCTGGGTTTTCTATTCTGTTCCATTGATCTATGTGTCTATTTTTGTGCCAGTACCATACTGTTTTGATCAGTGTTTTAATTGCTTCATAATATAACTGGAAGTCTGGAATTGTGATGGCTCCCACTTTGCTTTTCTTTTTCAAGGCTTCTTTGGCTATTCAACTCTTTGTGGTTCCATACAAATTTTAGGATTGTTTGTTCTAGCTCTATGAAAAATGCTGTTGATATTTTGATAAGAATTACATTAAGGGATACATGCACCAATGTTTATAGCAGCCTTATCTACAATAGTCAAATTGTGTATACACACACACACACATACACACACACACACACACAATGGGATATTACTCAGTTATAAAAAAAAAGAATGAAACCTTGACATTTGCAATAACATGTATGGAGCTAGAAAATATTATATAAAGTGAAATAAGTCAGTCAGAGAAAGACAAATACCATATGATTTCACCCATAAGTGGAATTTAAGAAACCAAACAAACAAGCAAAGGAGAGAGAGGCAAACCAAGAAACAGAATTTTAAATGTAGAGAACTAATTGATGGTTACCAGAGGAAGGGGGGACTGGGGAGTATGAGTTAAGTGATGGAGATTAAGGAATGCACTTATTGTGATGAGCACCAGGTATTGTATGGAAGTGTTGAATCACTATATTATATACCTGAAACTAATATTACACTGTGTGTTAACTAGAATTGAAATAAAGAACTTTTAAAAAAGATGTATGAGTATGTCAATCCAACAGGTATTTTTGCAAATAGAGGGGAAAGGCACCTGAAATATGTCCTATTGTTTATGTAGAGTAGAAGTAAAGGCAAAAGTAAAATTACATATGAAAAGTTAAAAAAATAATAACAAAACTCAAAAACATTTGACTTATAAATATAACATTTAAAACAAAATAGCAATAAAAGGTTAAAATAAAGAGATAAACTGAGATACATGTGAAACGTTCTGAAACATTGAAGTGCTATTAATATCCGTGCAGAATATAAAATAAAAAGAATTAAATTAAAGTCTGTCTTGTATTGGTATATCTTATCATGAGAATTTCTGCTCCTACAACTATAATACACATTTCTTAAACATCAACCAATCAAGTACACAAAAAGTAAATGTAAAATAATTTATAATATTGAATTAACAGCTACAAATTTAACTCTACAGTCTATATTTTCACATATTCATTGAAGATTGAAGAGAAAATATACACTGGATCATAAAGTCTTCCTCAATAAATTATAAAGTGCAGAAATTATAGATATCAATTATTTTACCACAATATAATTCAGTTAAAAGTAACTAACAAAATCATAATTTCTGAATCCCACTCATCATGATATATAAGCAAATACATTTTAAACACTTAAAATATTGCCATATTAACTTATACATCTAAAAGAAAACTATAAATCAAATTGTAGACTATGATGGAATTATAAATATTACCTAATAAATAGCAAAAGGATTTCTATTAAAATCACAAAGACATATAAACACTCTTGGAGAGCTTTTCTATTTGAAAAAAATTAATACATATAATAAATTAGATTCTCCCCTTATAAATACATAAAACTCTACACACGTTAAACATTAAAATGTAAAATAAAACACCCAAATGCAAAAGATAAAACAAATAATGATACAGTTGATTACCAAAAATGCCCAAATTGCCTTAGTGTTAAAAAATTATAACACTTCTCTAACAAGTGTTGTTATCTTATTCTTTGTTAAAAAAATAATTTTTAAAAACAATCACTTGCGGGGCACGTGGGTGGCTCAGTCAGTTAAGCCTCAGACTTCGGCTCCGGTAATAATCTCATGTTCGTGGGTTCCAGCCCCACCTCAGGCTCTGTGCTGACAGCTCAGAGCCTGGAGCCTGCTTCGGATTCTGTCTCCCTCTCTCTCTCTGGCCCTCCCCCTCTCATGCTCTCATGTCTCTCTGTGTATCAAAAATAAATAAAACATTTTTTAAAATTAAAAAAATAATAATCACTAGCTAGAGGCACCTCGGTGGTTCAGTCAGTTGAGCGACAGACTTTGGCCCAGGTCATGATCTCATGGTTTGTGGGTCACTTCGGACTTTACACTAACAGGACTAAGCCTGGTACATATTCTTTGTCTCCTCTATATGCCCCTCCCCTGCTCACACACTCTCTCCAAAATAAATAAACATTTTTTAAAAATTAAAAATATATATTCCCTAGCCAAAAGAACAGAAGATGTGAATTCAGTTCAATAGACTTTAGTGAAAGTAGAAGAAATAAAAGTGGTCAGCAAACAAGAAACACATTTAATTTCACAATTAAGCAAATTCATAGTAAAATAATGACATACCAATTTTTTTTCATTATCCAGTTGTCAAGAAAATAGTGAAGCAACTATGCGTCTGCATTCTAATTTGACTCTGCTAAGAATATAAATTGATGAATTGTTTCAGAAAGATAACATACTATTGTGTATCAAGATTTTAAAAATAATCAATGTGAATTTGATGAAGTATTGTTACTTCTAGAAATCTCTCATTAGAAAATTATTACTGATATAGCAAGAAAATCTATGCATTAATGTTTAGATGGGGAAATGTCTATGATACAGGTGAAGCTGAGGACACACAACTGTACATAAGATGGGATCCTTTATTTAAAAGTTTATATATTTTAGGGGTGCCTGGGTGGCTCCATCAGTTAGGCCTCTGACTCTCGATTTTGGCTCAGGTTGTGATCGCACAGTCATGAGACTGAGTTCCCCCATCGGGCTCTGTGCTGAGTGTGGGACTGCTTGGGCTTCTCTCTCCTTCTCCTGTAACCCCTCCCCTGCTCACACGTGCTCTTTCTCTCTCCAAGAAAGTTTGTATGTTTAGGAATATGTTGAAAAAGACTAAAGAAGGTATCAAATGTAATATTGTTTCTGGTGGTTAGAACATGACACATATTTTTTGCTCACATCTTCCGTTTTTTTGGCAAGCAGCATATCTTGCATGCCAAGGAAAAACCATGTCATTGATATAAAAAACCCCAAGTTGCAAAACGTCAGTTTTTTTCACACTCCTGTAGACTCTTTAAGAGAATAAGATGCCCAAATAATAGCCATTCAAGTTACTAATTATGTTAATTATTGCTATATGAAATTCTCATAGCATTAATCAAATTAATTATAACTATTAGCTATCATAACATAGGGAATGCTTGTCTCTTTTGTCC
>NC_043705.1:117470657-117487544 GCF_006229205.1 Suricata suricatta
TATTGGTCTGTAGTTCTCTTTTTTGGCTGGGTCCCTGTCTGGCTTGGGTATCAAGGTGATGCTGGCTTCGTAGAATGAGTTTGGAAGCTTTCCTTCTTTTTCTATTTTTTGGAATAGTTTGAGAAGAATGGGTATGAGCTCTGCTTTAAATGTCTGGTAGAATTCCCCTGGGAAGCCATCTGGCCCTGGGCTTTTATTCATTGGGAGATTTTTGATAACGGATTCAATTTCTTCACTGGTTATTGGTCTGTTCATGCTTTAAACATTAAAACAATTCTGTTGCAGCTCATGTTATGGTTTTTAGCTAATGTCTTTTTTCCTCACTGCCAAAATTCAATCATACTGAAAAAAATTTTTTCACACTGTACCTTAAGCAAGAAGATTGGAAGTTTCTGCCAATATACTGAGCAGATAGTAAGTACACAAATGCTAGGTGTTTGTGATTCTCAATCTCTTTGGCATTTGATTTCATTATATACATGCAACCATTTTCACACACACACACACACACACACACACACACCAGTTAAGGCAAAAAAAAAAGTACATTCGATAGATAGATAATTGATGGATTGATAGATACAATTAATACATAAATAATAAATAATTAAATAAATGGTGCTGGATCCTTGTCCCTTCAGACCCACTTTTCATAAACTACCTCACCACATCCAGTCCCCTCTGGCTTCCAGCTTAGGGTTGACTAACGGGAGGCACACGCATACTATAAGAGAAGGTTGGCTCCGTGTTGGGCCTCACTTGCCAGTCCCTGCGTTTCTCTCCCCGTGGACTTCTGCTAGTTTCAGTATTGAAGCTCTTACAGACTAAGGGCGCCATGGTTCCCAGTTCTCTACCGCCTACGCTTTCCCCAGCTGTCCCATATCCTTGCTGGAACTGGCAATCTTTTTCACTTCAGCTAGTGTGGTGGATGTGTGTCTGTATCTGTGCCTTCATTTGCAATTCTCTGATCGCTTGGCTATTTGGACATCATTCTTTGTGAACTGCCTGTTTTAATATCCTAGTGATCATTTGGATACATTCTTCAATGAAGGGTCTGTTTAAGTCTTTGCCCATTTTTAAAAATCACATTGTCATTCTCTTTTGTCTGTTTATTTTATTTGTAGGAGCTCTTTGTCAAACATAAGTCCTTTATGAGATATGTGCGTCACATATATCCAGTGTATAATTTGCCTTTTAGCAGTTATCATGTTAAAAATGTCTTTCAATAAATATAAAATTCTAATTTTAATGTAGTCCACTTAATGTTTTCTAGTACAGATTGGGGTTTTTTCACTCTGTGTAAGAAATCCTTGTTTACACCAAGGAAAATGTTGAAGATTTTCTTGTTTGCTTTAGGTAGCTTTGTTTCCTTTTTTGTATCAGGTATGTGACCTATCTCAAATTAATTAACTAATTAATTGATCAGTCAAATATGTAAAGGATCAAAGTACATTTTTCCACTTAGATATCCAATCAACCCAGCACTATTTACCCTCTTGAACTGGAGTGATGTTTTTGTCCTATAGGATCTCATGTATCCTGTGTGGAACTGGTTTTGGGCTCCCTATTCTCGTCCTTTGGTCTGTCTACCTGTGCTGTACTAATCTAGCTACTATAGCCTTAAAGCTTGCCTTTATACTTGGTACTGTACATCCTTCATTTGTTTTTCTCTACCAAAATTGCCTTACTTTATTAGGTTTCCTGCATTCCCATAGAAAATGTGTCAGTTCATACACACACAAATTAGAATTTTCATTGAGATTGTATTGCATCTGTAGGTAAATTTTAAGAAAACTGCTTTTAAAAATATGAGGTTTTGTGGGGCACCTGGGTGGCGGCTCTGGTCATGATCTCACAGTTTGTGGGTTCGAGTCCCTCATCGGGCTCTGTGTTGACAGCCCAGAGCCTGGAGCCTGCTTCAGATTCTGCGTCTCCCTATTTCTCTGCCCCTTCCCTGCTCATGCTCTTTCAAAAATAAATAAGCATTAAAAAACTTTTTTTTAAATATGAGGTTTTAAATTTTCCTTTAAATACAGTAACATTCCATAGGTTTTGATATGTTGAATTATCATTCAATTTAAAATATCTCCTAACTTCCTTTGTAAATTCTTCTTTGACTAGTGGGTTATTTAAAAGTGTGCTGATTGATTTCCAGTGTTTGAAGAATTTGTAGTTATTTTACTCCTGGTGATTTCTAGTTTGATTTCAAGCGATCTTTGCAGGACTTGAATTCTTCACAATTTGTTGAGATTCACCCCATGGTCCAAAATATGTATTTTTTGGGTAAATGTTCCCTGTACAATTCAAAAGAATATAAATGTTCTGGTGTTAGGGAGTCCTGGTCAATATATATCAATAACTCAAGGTGGTTAATTTTGTTGCTCAAATCTTCTAAATCTGTATTGATTTAAACAATTTCCCATAAGTTACAGAAAAAGTGTGTTAAAACCTCTAATATTGACTTTGCTTTTATTTTTTCTCAGTTTTGTTAGCTCTCATTTATATATTTTTAAAATATGTATTTAAGAGAATATAAATATTGAATTATCATATCTTTCTTTTGAATTGATCATGTTAAGATATGAAATGTCTCATTTCTTTCTAGTACTTTTTGCCTTATAATTTACTTTGATACCAATATACTTACACCAGCTTTTTTTTCACTGTTTGCATAGAAAATCTCTGTCCTTGTACTTTTATCCTTTCTATTTTTCTAATTATGTGTGCCTCTTACAAATAGCATATAGTTCAATTTTCTTTTTTTACCCAATCTAACACACTTTGTCTTTCAATTGGAATATTTTCCATTTACATGTAATATAGTTACTAATATATCTAAGTTTAAATACTGGGCCTCCTGAAGAGAGAGGCAGGTTCTTCCAAGTAAGAATTGAAGCAAACAAGAAAAGTAAAATACAAAGATAATCATTGCTCCTGCCATGCATCTTTGGGTGGTAAAGTGGTGAAGTGGGAGGTCTGGCAATGGGTGAGTGGAGCCAGAATTTAAACATAAACTATACAACTGACATCTAAGATCTTTTCCTTTCTAACAAGAACATGTGCCCTTTTCTACTTTGAAAAGATCTTTTCTAAAGCTACAATCTTGATAGATACACAGAAAATGGCTTTCTGTGTAATGGTGGCTTAACCCCGACTGGAAATCCTATTTAGAGTCAGGACTCAATACACACGAGTAACCTTTCCTTAATTGGAAATTTCTTCCAGCTGTCAGTAGACATATGTTAAATAATTGCCCTTTATGAGTAAGGGTCTAAAACTGAATAGTATAAAATGATATTTTGGAGGAATATGGTGAAGTAATATCTGAGTAAAGTGTGAGGGCACTAACTTTTCATTTTCTCTACTAGGAAGACAATAGATGACATTTAAGGGAAAATATGGATAAGTATGAAAATATGTAGGTAAAAACCTTTACCTACTTTAAAAGTTGAAATTTAATACTTAAGGTCAATTCCATAAATTGAAAAATAGGTTGATAAAAATTCTATAAATGTTATTAGTTGGTAAGAAACAACATTTTAAGTTAATTTATTAAAAAGGCTTCTAAAGAAGACAAAATTTCATAAAAATATATTTATCTTGATGAAGACAGCATTTTAAGTCTAGAAATAACTAAATACCTCTATGGTATAAAATTTCCTTCAGGATATTACATTTTTCTTAGAAGAAAAGAAAATAATTTCTACCCCCATCTATTTTGTGAAAGACTATCCAATGCAATGTTATCCTGAAATCCTAAATTGTCTGAACCAAACCGTAAGTCTGAGATATGAAATTAGCTACTAGATACTGAATTGCAGCCCAGGTAAACTGATGTTTGCTCAGGAGACCATTACTAAATGTGGATCATTTTCAACATGGTTTTTAAATTATGTAATTATATCTATTTGCCTTGTTTCTGGAGGAAATATGCACAGTTCACTGCTGCCCTCTGCTGCATGGAAGAGGGAGGAAAAACAGAACGTCACCGAAAATTGTTACTTGATGTTCACTTACCTGATTTGTGTGTTAACCCACACCAGCCATTCTTTCTGTGAAAAATGAAATACTAACTGATATTACAGACGGAAACATTAGATTCTATTGTTAGTGCCTCTAGACCACCCTCATACCCTTAGAGAGAAGTTGGTAATTTAAAAAAAAATCTCAGACAAGAAGAACTTTGTGAAGCAGCAACTATTTTAAAGGCAAAGTCTGGAAGAAAATTATCTCATTACCAAAAGGTCAGTATAGTTTTCCTTAGGTGATTTACTTTTGTATGTGGGAAGAGGATGTAGAGAACATATCATTCAAATGCCCAGTCAATGATTAAATCCTATTGTTGTTAATCAACACAATCTAATTTTATGTTTTAGAAACTTCAGAGTTCTTTTTGTCACATGTAAAATGCTTCCAGCTATCACTTCTCACTAACAGGTGGCTCTCTGTAATAGAAACAAGTCTTTAACTACCTTCTGGCAAGTAAACATTTATTAGTAAGCAAGAAATCCCCCCATCTAGCCATGCGAGCTCGGAGCATCCCCACTCGGTCCTCATGGCCTCTCATGAGCAAAGTGCAATGTCAGTGCTTTGGCAGAGCCATCCAACACTGCAGCCGCTTCGCAAAGTGGATCCTCTGTAAGCGGGAGGGGGAGGCACTGTGGGAGAGTCAGAAGCAAACATTACACAGACAACATAACATCCCATTCTAGAAAACAAAATATCTTTTTGCATTGACAATGTAACATTAACTTCTGTTAAACAAAATAACAGAATAATGCCTAATAAAACTAAAAATTATTCCTGAATATCATCACCTGGTCCATTTCCAATTCCCACATATACTCAAAATGTGCTTTGTAACATCTAAGCTGTGTCCCTCAATACCTTTTAGGTGATGCTTGGCCTTAGACAAAGGCTTTCTACTGGTAGGAATTACTCCACGTTAGTTGGGAATATTCTGCTATCCATGAGTCCTTGTGCAAAAGAAGGCTTATTTTGGAGCTGCATTTAATAGCAGAATCATCCACCTTTTTATCAGAAATGGCAAAAATTGCTCTGTGATGAGAGTGAGTGCCCCAGGCCACACAGAGCTTTGAGATTGCAATGTCACTCATCTTGGATTATTATATTTTGTTCCTGCAAGGCAATTGTCCAAAGTGGATGAAGATGGAGTTCAAAGATTCCCTGAGATTAAAAAACAAACAAACAAACAAAAAACCTCCCAGAATGTATTAGTGTTTTGTGCTTTATATCTAATAATTATTTGATAGTTGACAGATATTTGCTTAAATTTGCGTTCACTACACCATTTCACTTCTTAAAGAGGCTATGAAAGAGGTTTTAAAAACTAGAAGGATTGATATTTATCACTTCCAAAGGAAAAAGAAAATTTCTGACAATTGATAAATGGTTGCATTGGTCAGATTTGAGAACTGATAGCAAAAGTGGTGAATTATTAAAACCAACAGATGATTCGAGAGACTATAAATGATGGAGAGGATATTGTGCACAACAGTAGGAAACCTGAAATATTCTTGTGAGTTAAACCGCAGGTAAAGTATAATTACTAAGCAAAACACTAAAAGCAATATATCTTAGATTACTAATATGAAAGGTGAGGCAAAATCAAAGAGTAATGAAGTTGATCAGAGAAAATTTGCTGGAGATGAAAATTTTCTGTTAATGGAAAAAACAAACAAACAAAAGACACGTAAATATAGAGAACAAACTGTTGGTTGTCAAGAGGAAGTTGAGTGAGGTGATGTGTGAAATAGGGGGTGGGGATTAAGCTCCAGTGAGTGATGTATCGAAGTATTGAATCATTACATTGTACTCCTGAAACTGATCTAACAATGTATGTTAACTATACTGGAATTATAAAATAAAATAAAATAACAAAATAAAATAAGAGTACATATACCTTGATGAGCACTGAGCAACATATAGAATTGTTGAATCATTATATTGTACACCTGAAACTAACATAAGTGTGTTATACTTAAAAAATGATTTTAAGAAAAAGTGAAATTGCCATACAAGTTTAAAAAAAAAATCAGCTCTTAACCCAAGAAAGAAGTCTGATTGAATTAATAGAATCAGATCCTTCTAATTTGAAAGGACAATCTTTAATGCTTTAGATAGATGAAGAAGTTCTCTAGGTAGAAAAGCCCAGATAACACATGTAAGGCATGAAGTTGAGAACTACAGTATAAAGAGAATCTAATGAAATGAGGCCGACCAGCCTAAACTTTAGTAACAAAATTCTAATGTTGCCAGCACTTGCCATCTATGCAGTAGCACCACCACACAACTTTCCAACAAAAGGCAGCAAAGTCCCCTTTCAAGCTGAAAAATTGTTAAAGAATATTTTAGTTATAAGAATTACATGCGTTAGGGGTACCTGAGTGGCTCAGTCGGTTAAGTGCTGGACTCTTGATTTCAGCTCAGGTCATGATCTCATGGTTCATGAGTTCAAGCCCCATGTTGGACTATGTGTTCTGTGCCTAGAGCCTGCTTGGGATTCTCTCTCTGTTTCTCCCCTGCTCGTGCTCTTTTGCTCTGTCTGTCTCTCTGTCTCTTCTTTAAATAAATAAATAAACAAACAAACATTTAAAAAATAATTAAATGCATTAAAGTTATATTTTTGGCATAGATTTCTATTTGGATTTTCAATAAAAAGCAAAAGTTTAAGTATTAAAAATGAATACAGCCCATTAACATATGGAAGAAAAACAGAAACAATGCTACAGAAAAGACATGGACTACTTCAGTAATCAAAAATGTGATCAGTGAGTTTATTTCTTTGCCAGGCAAAGGAACACGGACAAATAAAGCAACTTTATTTGTAGGTTTATTGAAAGGTCTTTATCTTAGTGGAAAAAAAAATCAATGGGTTTTAAAGTGCTGGAAAGGTGGAGTTTATTATAGTAATGCTAATTAAGGATTGAAAATCACATTCTGCATAGGACAGAATGGTTTCTAAGTCTGTACGTAACTGGTTAAAATGAGTCTTGTTATTCCTTGTTCAGAAAAGCATCTGTTAAATCTGATAAAAGTGTAGGATGCTGATAGCTCTCAAAATTCTTTGTCATTTATCACCTGAAGCAGATGTCCTTTCAAAGTTCATCGCCATCAGTTTCAAAAAGTTGTGATGAAAAAATAGTATTTAGTTTTGATATCTTTTAGACAAGTGCTGCCTTAAGCGGAAAAGTCTCATTTTACACAATGTGCAAGTTATCTAAACTGGATTTCTGTGTGATTAAATTTCCCTATTATGTCTTACCCTTTTACTTCCCGTACCTCATGGCTCCAAACGAACAAGGTTGGCAAAATGCAGATCACATTGGGTGTGATTTCTGATAAAGGTAACATGAATAAACTTCCCAGGTATAAGGTTCATTGCTTAACATTTCTGTACCTTGAATGAGTAACAGGATGGTGTTGGATAATGATTTCCTATTTGCTGGAAATGGGTCACTTGTGTTCATCATAAATAACTTGGTCCATTTGTTCTCATACAATTTATTAGATTTGCTAAGACCATAAAGTTAAATTTAGACTCTTGGGGAAAAAAGCTGTATGAGCCAACATGAATTTACAATAATATGCAATTCTATACCTCTTTCTTTCGACCAGAATAAATTGGCCAATTTCACAAATAATTTCATGTTGCCTGAGGATAACACTTAAAATATAGCAAAGTATGCCCTTCCTTATTCAGAGTGAGTTGGAAATGTGATCTGTAGCTGAAGCACAATGATACAACTTCTCCTTAATGGAAGAGACATCAGGGATAGACTTTTCCCAAAATGAGTTATAGTCCTTTATGATATTTGCCAACTGGCATTTTGAAATGCAACCTTTCATACATGCCCTATTTTAATTTAGAAGCTCTCCAAGTTAAAAATGAGAAAGAATTGTATGTAAATAGCTAATGTCAAATGGAAGGTATACTAGTAAATGCCAACCCATCCACTAATCACCCATAGTTATTAAATTAAGAGAGCTTGCCTACGTGCCCACCACCTGTAGTTATGTAGCCTTAGGCAAGTTACTCAAATTTTGTGTGACTTCATTTGCTCATTTGAAAAGGAGAAATAATGATAGCATCCACTCACAGGGTTCTTGTGAAGGACAAATAAGATAATACATGTAAAACTCATGGAATGTAGCCTAACACAAAGTAAGTAACACAAAGTAAGTATAAAATAGCTACCAATATTATTGCTACCAAATTCTGTACATTTTGGTGACATCGTATTGTTAATTATTACTCAATCATGAAATTATTCAACCAATTCACCAAGTCAAGAACTAGGAAGAATAATTCTCATGGGCATTGCATTTTATTTTGAGAGACTATGAATAGTGAGTTGAGTCTTGAGGTAGAATATCTGAGATAAAAGGAACTTGGGGCATTAATTACTTTCTTAGATGGGTCTTACACAGAGTTAGTAATCAAAGAATTCTCAGGCTTGACACATCCTGATCGCTAGCTTTGTGAGTTATAGAAGAAATTAGCAGTAGACTTAGGAGTAATACTTATTTTCTTCTTCCTGCTTTCCTTTATCTTTACATTTTTCTTAGCCAAGCGAGTATCACTTCTACAACAAAAATTAAAAAGAACAAACAAACACAAACTCTGACAATATTTTTAAAGGAAGAAACCAAATAAAATGTTAATTGAATAGTAACTCCACTTGTTGAAAGTAATTTTTTGTGATATGACTAAGTAAGCTTTAGTTACCTAAAACAGTTCAAAGCCACAAACCATAATCTGATGATATGCATAAATGAAGAACAGCCACAGTGATTTGGAAAAATAATTTCCAATTTATCATCTATGAAACACTTGTTCAAAGCTCATCCTAGGTAATGTGGGAGACCTCCCTTTCACCAACACACGCCAAACAGAGCAAATGCAATACAGGAACATTAACGTTAATATCTGTTATGACTGAAATTGTGAGCTCCAAACCCCTATTTGCCTACTAATGGAAAGCACCTCTTTAAATGTCTTTGAGGATTCTCAAGGGTGCTTACAAACTGTGTCTCATCAGTTCTGGCTTTTTGCCTCTTCCTGCTACTGGAGCTGCTTCCCAGCCTGGTTTGACTTCTTAGCCAAGGTGCCATCTTGGAGCTCCAACCCCACTCCTGATCCATTGCTATGTCATCATGCTTTCTGTGTGATGCTCAGTTTGGGGATGCTCTAGCAAGGGCATACATGCTTTAACATCTCCTGGTAGTTAATGACAGAGTTCTTCCACTTGCTACTTGAGAACACGGCCAAGGCAGGTACTCATGACCCAGGCATCCACTGAGAGAGGCAGCTCCATGCAACCAGTTTCCTTGACTTTAAGTGTCACCATTGCCACCAACCCCTCTGCCACAGAATACCTCCTGATTTACCCAGGCATCAGTATTATATATGGTGAGATAAATATTTGCCAACAATTGTGTTCATTTATTCTGCTCAGTCAGGGAATACTCCACAACAAAGATGCAGGAGTCTTCAAATATTGTAGCTGTTTCTGAGTTTATGTATTTCATCACTGATCCCAAGCCATGCAAATACCCCCACAGTCCCCAAATTGAATGAGTTTCAAAACCATCTAGGTCCTTATATAAATAGGACTTTTTGCTAAATATGGGTTCACAATCCAGATTCTTCTCTCCATTTGGGATTCTGTTGTCTTTGTAATCTGCACATTGTTGGGGCCATTCACATGGATCAAATACACTTGTGTATGTATCATTGTTGAATATATGAATATGACTCCAGTCTTTTTCCCCAACCCCAAGAAGTCAACCTTTCTCCAGATTAGTAGATTCAGATAAATAACATATCTACAAACCCTTGCTCTGTTTTTCACCCCCTTTCACCCTTTCATGTCTCAACCATGTGAAATACTGAAATTCATAGACCAAGGAGTAGTTAGCCAGCTGTGTAGGCATGAACTTTTAAATTTTTTAAATGTTTATTTATTATTGGTAAAGAGAGAAACAGAGCATGAGCGGGGGGGAGGGGCAGAAAGAGAGGGAGACACAGAAGCGGAAGCAGGCTCCAGGCTCTGAGCTGTCAGCACAGAGCCCGTCGTGGGGCTCGAACCCACGAACCATGAGATCATAGCCTGAGCCAAAGTCAGACGCTTAACTGACTGAACCACCTGGGCACCCCTAGGCATGAACTTTTAAAACTCTGAATTATCAATGTTTCTGACTTTTTGCTTGTGATATAGTTATTTGCACAAGCAGTAAGAGATAACCTATACATTTTATATCTTTTTTTTAATCAAAAGTAAATACTTGAAAGTATTAAAACAGTATTGGATTATGGTAAGGTAAAAGTGTGAGAAAGAAAAAGAGTGAGAAAAAGTACATGAAAACCAAGGAGGTGTGCTGATATCCTAACACTGGTTATGTTGGAAATTATTTTGTAAAAAATACTTGGGAATTTTTTCACTTGACATATAATTGTAAAATGGTATGATTGAGGCTGTTTTACTCTTTTTGGTAATGTGGAAAAAATAATTTAAAAAACACACTAATTTATTTGCACCTTTAAGGTACACATTTTTACCCTGACATTACATTAGTGCTGAATAGCTTCTCTAGATTTTGAAGCAATAGAAATAGAAATAACATCAACTCTTTTGTCACAGATTATTTTTTAATTTAAATGTTCTGCTATTCACTAAAATGATATTAGTGTAGTCCAGTTTTTCTATTCTTGAATGTTATCCTTACACTATTAGATGAAATAAAATTCCGTTGCTTTCTTATCAGAGTCTAAAATTGTCTGCATTATAGATGAGAAAGGAACCCCTTTCCTATAAATTCCAAATCCAATTCTGTTCTGTAGATGATGTAGTCAAAAGTAGGGTGCACTGTCTTAGATAAGTCATTTGATTTATGTGGAAAACAAGAAACTCCAGCCAGTGTTCAATAATTTCAAATCTGCTGTCTTGAAAGTAGATTTAGTTTCATATTTATCACACTAATCTTCACTGTTCATTCTCTCTCCCTCCCTTCTCTCTCTCTTTCTCTGCTATTGATACATTTCTGTTGAAAAAGTATCTGGAATAAATGTCGGGTTATGAAAAATGATCCCATTTATTTTGTAAATGGTCACATACAATTTCTTATTTTGTTTTTAGATAGCAATACTATTTCATAGATTTCCTTGAAAGCTACAAGTGATAAAGTCAGTTGTGTAGTCCATACAGATTGGAGTGATTTGTTTCTCTTTAATCTGTCCTTGACCTGATCTGTGAGCCTCTATTCGAACAAGTAACTCCCCTAGAAAAAAATATAATCTGTACTCTCGCCCCTTACCCCAATACACACACAGATTCTCTATAAAAACGACTGTAAACATGTCCCTAGGAATGTAAACTTGAAGTTGAAAAACCTGCAATGCTGTAGCCAGTGCTGGTGATCAGATATGGAAGAGAGAAAAAAATTGTTATATTTTTCTTCGTTACCAGCTTCCTAGATTTCTCTGTTCTATAATATACGATAGAAATCAATGGAAAAGGAGACTTTTTTCTAGCTAACCCCAGGCCTGGAAACCTCAAGCATTAGACTGACTAAGAAGGACATCCCAGTGGAGGAGACTAGTATAGGATCTCAGTCTCCAGGACAGGGAGCTGGGCTCATGGAGCTGGGAACAAAAAAGCCATAAGGACTTTTGTATTAGATGAGTCCTTTTATGCTTCATAAACAAGAAACAATCATTGTGAACCATGGGAGGAAATGCAACAAAGATTTTTCTTGAGCAAGGCCAATGTCCAGTGCAGTCAGTTAATCTGGTGGCCTTTAAAATTTCTTATTGGTCCCTTTGTGCCAAGATGATAGTTAGTATTCCACCTGTTTCATTCTGTCAGGAGGGAGGGATAGAATGTGTGAAGAGATTCTTGGTAAATCCTGTTCCAAAGATTAAAAAACTAAAAATACAAGTCCATGAGAGTTTCAGTTACCAGTTTAGATTCAGGGTAGGAATTACAGTTACAAGAAACTTTAAAGGTTTGTGATTTCCTGTGTTTGCAATTTTGTAGTTGTTATGGTGACTGGTGACTTTTTGTTATTAGTAGCCTTCCTGATTATCCTTGAGAACAACAAATATCAAAGAAACTAAGGTGACTGTATTGCATTTTTGAGCCCAGCTTAGCAGGGCAGAAGGAAATTCCAAGGGGCTAGAAGATAAGGTAGCATTTACAAAAGAAGAAGAAAGCATTGGTGTCCTTGGAACCTATTGAAAAGAAGAATGAAGACTATGAGCGGCTGTCCTAGTTTTGCATGATTTTAGAAAAGACTTTAACAATGAAAAACATTGGTTGATATTTGTTAAGTTTTAATTTTATTTGCACAGTTTATGGAAACTTTTTATTTCTGTAATATTGAATTAAAAGTTTATACAAGTAAGAAGTGCCAGGATGTTCAATAAAAGATGTTTAATTGAGTTTTCTAAGGGGAAGGAAAATAAGGCTTAACTGAAGCCAAAGTATCCCCAAACCTCTCTTCCTTAAGTTATCTTACCCCAGCCTTGTAGAGATACAGCCGTACTAATGCGCGTATTCATTACATTAGTAAAAGACAACCTGGTCCCTTCACTTGGCATAATTCTAGGAACAGAAGCATATTTTAGTACTAAGTTGTAAATTTCTTACCAAATATGCTTCCCGTATGTCCCCACAACCAGTAGTCAGCAGGCTACAGAAAAAGTAACAAGACAATCCTCTGAGAACTATCTTATAAAGTCATTTCCCTTCCTGTGGTTCATATACAAGTTCAAAAAGAGTTCAAGAGTATAAACCAAAATGGAACATAATGGAACATATTCTGCAATAAAAATTACAATCAGAAGACTAAATATACATGAATTCAGAGTACTGATTATCACTCCTCAATCCAAAAATATAAATAGTCTCAGGCATTTCTTGATGTTCTTCTCTGGTAGTTAGTGATGGCAATCATCACCTGTTTGCTTATATGTCCCTCAAGGGATATATGCAGCCACATGTTCACACCCCTCTCATTCCCAACCTTGGGTAATTGACTAAGACTCGTTCCTGATTAGAGGCAGTTAATACATGGGATCTTGAATCACTTGGTCTGACATGAGAGTTAATCCAATTCTCTCTGTTGGCTGCAGTTGAAAGTAAAAAACTCACAATTAGAAAGCTAAGAGACAGGAGAACCAAAACTACTGGATTATGGCCAAGTCGTAACTGCAAAGTCTTAGAGGACAAAATCCATGATCTATAAATTCTGAGTTTTCAAGATCCCGAGAAATCCATACCCTTCCTATCAAGCTCTAGTTTTTTTAAACTTTCATTTTTAACATTTATTTATTTTGGGGAGACAGAAAGAGAAAAAGTACAAGTGAGGGAGGGGCAGAGAGAGAGAGGGACACAGAATCCAAAGCGGGCTCCAGGCTGACAGCCCAGAGCCTGATGGAGGGCTTGAACCCACAAACCCTGAGATCAGGGCCTGAGCCAAATTCAGACGCTTAACCTACGAGGCACCCAGGCACACCACAAACTCTAGGTTTATTGAGGTTTATCGTGTGACTTCTCTTCCCAAATTTCCATGAGAAGCCATTTATTTTCCCAAGGGCAGCCTCATAATAAATTGAATTAACTTGAATTTTTTCCATTTGTTGCAACTATAAGAAGCAGATCAAAATACCCTCTACTCTATTTTCCACCAAAGTAAAATCTCTTCCAGGCATCATTCAGTTTACTTCTTCAAGTAGCATTCTATTTAGCCTATCCTATACATTTCCTCCTAATATGTATGTACAGTTTGTATCATATAAATCAACCATTTATTTTTTCTAGTTGTTTTCCTTTTCTTGTTCTGTGCGTTTCACAATAACTATGAGCAAATTTTCTTTTCTTGTACCCTGTACAGCACATAATATGCTGACATATCAAATAGAAGCTTTGAGAACATATTATAGTTTAAGGGACTCAACTAAGTGGAAAGAAAAATAATAGATTTGAATTATGTAGTGAGATTAATAACCAAGGTTTTTAGCTTGTGTGATCTCAGTGGCCCTGCACTTCCAACTGTGGACTGAGTCAGCCATCAAAAATCTTCGGTTGCCACGTGCTCTGGGCCAAATGTAGCAGGGCTCACAATATTGGTCCCCCTCATCATGAGTCTAGCCCGAGTCTCATGGGTTATCACACGGATGCCAGTGCCCTGTTCTTCTGTAACAGTGTTACATCATCTCCCACCTTCCTCCATCTTCCCAAACACTTCCCTTATGGCTTCTGGAATTCCTAGTCTGTCATTCCCACATCCCACAATCCCTCCTCTGAAATTTCCTACCCCTTATTACTCTAAATGAAATTTGGCCCTTGCCTGAGTGCATTTCTTCCTGCTTCTCTCTCAAATACAGACATAAATTATTCTCTGTTCCCTAAGGTCCTTACAGTCCAGACGCTGAATGAGTCTTTTCACAGTTCCCTCATTGTCACTCCCAAACTGTTGTAATCTTCTTTCAAAACTGCTTGTTTTTGAAGCACATATCAGAGTGCTTACCGCTCTCACTATACCATGATATGTCATCTACCAAAGTCGCAAACTCTGTCTCATCGATGCTACCCCATTCATCAGTCACTGTGACTTTATCATTCACAGATAGCCATCTAACACCCTTGCCTCTCAATGCTTGGACCTCTCAGGACCAATAGTCTTTTCCTCCTCTTTACCTGAACTACCCTTACAAATCTTCATTCTTTGATAATTACTTATAGTCTTATGTCCTATCTCTCTAAGCTAGTTCCAATCTACTGACTCTGGTACCTTTTATATTATTATTATCCATATCCCCCTTCTAAGTTTCTACTTTTTCTCCCATTAAACACATATTCCAAGGGCGCCTGGGTGTCTCAGTCAGCTGGGCCTCCGACTTAGGCTCAGGTCATGATCTCATGTTCGTGGGTTTGAGCCCCGCATTGGGCCCTGTGCTGACAGCTCGGAGCCTGGAGCCTGCTTCTGAGTCTGTCTCCCTCTCTCTCTCTGCCCCTCCCCGGCTCATGCTCTGTCTCTCTCTGTCTCAAAAATAAATAAAAACATTAAAAAAATTTTTAAAACCCCACATGTTCCATGGTCCAAAACTATAATGACTCTTTTATAAGAATTCTTTTACCATACTGGACTGGGAAAACCAGTTAACTAACCCTAGTTAAACTCAACTATCTGTTTACTTGATACAGCGGTCTCCAAGCAGCTAAAAACCCTGGACAAATTTCATATACTTACTGACTGGACTCACTATAAATTTTATTTATACTAATGGGGATTCGACACTGCTCTAGTAAATCCACTTTCCTCCCTGAGATGAGTTAGCACCTTGCTTTCCTTAAATCCCTAAAGCTCAGTTGCCTCCCACATACAGTTTTCAAAAATCTTCCAACTAATATTTTATTGAAAAGAATAAAATCCCAATAAAAAAGCCAACCCCATCTTCCTGCTACAGATTTTCTCAAACTACCATCAACCATACCCACACAATTTCTGCTTTTTATCCTTTTCTAAGGGAACTAGGGTCCCTTTTCCTAGCCAAGTCCAGATCCTATGCCCTATATCCTATCTTTCCCTGCCTTTCTCTCCTACATCACCAGTTTTTCTCTCTATGCTGGGTCATTTTTCAGATTAGAATTACGCACGGATATCTCTATTATAAAAACAAGCAAACAAAAAGCGTTTTTTTTTTCCTTTTGATCCCATGAGAGCTTTCAGCCATATCTGTGTATCTTGGATCTCCTTCATAGAAAATTCTTCCCAAGACTTGTCTAGACCTATTGTTTCCACTTCACATTTTCTTCTCAATCCACTGCAGTTGAGCTATCATCCTCATTATTGCATTAAATTGGCTCTGTTCAGGGTCACCAATAACCTGAATCTTGTCAAGCCAATGTCAAAGCCATTTTTCTGCCCTCATCTTACTTCTCTCAACAATTGACATAGTTTCTCTTTCCTTTTTTCAACACCTTTTTTCAACACCTTTATTCTTCAATTCTGTGACCATGTCTCATTTTTCTTCATACTTGAAACATCTTGCTCTCTCTTTTTCTCTTTCTCTCCCTCCTCCCCCATATGACCTCTATGTTGACTTCTATGTTGATGTCCCAAGGCCAAGGTCTATATCTGAGCCCTCATCTTTTCCCCATAAATTCTATGCCATTAAATACAGTTGTATACTAACGACTTTCAAATTCATATCTTTTTTTAATAGTTTATTGTCAAATTGGTTTCCATATAACACCCAGTGCTTCTCCCCACAAGTGCCCCCAACCATGACCATCACCCCCTCCCTCGCTCCCCCTCCCCCTTCAGTCCATGGTTCGTTTTCAGTATTCAGTAGTATCCCTTGATCTGTGTCCCTCACTCTCCCCCACTCTCTTTCCCCCTTCCTCTCCCCATGGTCCCCTGCCAGGTCTCTCTTGTTAGACCTATGAATGCAAACATATGGTATCTATCCTTCTCTGCCTGACTTACTGCGCTTAGCATGACACCCTCAAGGTCCAACCACTTTCCTACAAATGGCCATATTTCATTCTTCCTCATTGCCATGTAGTACTCCATTGTATATATATACCACATCTTCTTGATCCATTCATCAGGTGATGGACATTTAGGCTTTTTCCATGATTTGGCTGTTGTAGAAAGTGCCGCTATGAACATTGGGTACATGTGCTCCTATGCATCAGCACTTCTGTATCCCCTGGGTAAATCCCTAGCAGTGCTATTGCTGGGTCATAGGGGAGTTCTATCGATAGTTTTTTGAGGAGCCTCCAGAGCGGTTGCACCTGTTTACATTCCCACCAACAGTGTAGGAGGGTGCCTGTTTCTCCACATCCTCACCAGCAT
>NC_043705.1:117487644-117629645 GCF_006229205.1 Suricata suricatta
AGTAGTTCATTTTTTGTTCTTGATTCCCTTGCCTCTGGGGATGTGTCGAGGAAGAAATTTCTGTGATTGGGGTCTAGGAGGCTATTTCCTGCTTTTCCCTCAAGGGTTTTTATGGTTTCCTGTCTCACATTCAGATCCTTTATCCATTTTGAGTTTATTTTTGTGAATGGTGTCTTGATCCTCAACTTTTAAAAAAAATTTTAAATATTTATTTTTGAGAGAGAGAGAAACAGAGACAGAACATGAGTAGGGCAGGGGCAGAGAGAGCCAGAGACACAGAACTCGAAGCAAGATCCAGGCTCTGAGCTCTCAGCACATCTAAGCCATCCAGGTGCCCTTCAACCTCTTTTGTTTTTAAACTCTAGACTTGAATATCTAGCTGTTCAATTCATATATGCAATGGATATCCAATAAACCCCGGCATGGCTTACTCCTTTGTGATCTTTCTACAAACATCACTTCCCTGCTCAGATTACCCCCCCAAAAACTAGAAAAGAGCAAACCCACTTTAAGACTTCAGTTTTCTTTGTACGACATTTTTCTTCATAGCACTTATCACCATCTGGTATGTATTATTTATTTATTGTCTCTAGCTTCAAAAATAGGGGCTTATTCTACCTTCACAGCTATATTTCCAGTGCTAAGTACAATTATGGACTGATAATATGCACCCAATAAGTATTTGTTGAATTAATATTCTTCACAATACACCATTCAGAAAATGGCACCCCTGTATACCTCTTTGCTCAGAACAAAAGCCTCCAGAATTATACCTGATTCTTCTCTTTCTCTCACCCTCCACATCCCATCTTGTCAATTTAATTCAAAATGCATAACACATCCTAACATTCCTCACTGTCTTAATCATTACGCACTTCCAGGCCAAGGTACCATCCTGTCTCACTGAGCGATTTCTGTAACCTCCTAACCATTTTCTCTGTACCCTCAATTTTGCCTCCTGCCCCAAGATATCCCTCCACACAGAACAGCTGAGTGATCTTTCCAAATAGTAAATTTTATCCCATCACCGTGTACTCAAATTTCTCTAATGGTTTCCTACTGAAACTGTAAAATATTTTAAACCATTCAACACAATATGTGAGATCCTATACAAACTTGTCTTTGCTCACATCACCATCTTGATCTCTCCACACTACCTCCCCCCGTCTTTTTCTTTGAACCCTCCAGGAGCCTCCCCATCTCATGTCCCTCTGCTTGGAACACTTTCCCAGAATTATTATTTAGTTGATGTCTTCTCACAGCTTGGGTCTTCAATGATACCTCCTCAGGTCTTCTGTGTTCACCCTTTCCAAAGCAATCACTTTGCCCCTGCTTCTAAGCACTGAGGCTTTCTACACGTAAATTTGTTTCTTGTGTATCTGTTTGTTTGCTTTTGGCTAATATCTTTATTTTCTCCCAGAAGATTGTAAACTGGTAGGCAAGACCATCTTATTTGCTATTCCATATCTACTACCTAGAACAATGTCTGACATATGGCAAATGCTCAAGAAGTATTTGTTTTCTGATTGACTAAGCTGGAATTGTGTCACCAGCTAGACCCCAAGACCTGACGTTTACTGCTCATCTGCTTGTCCTCATGAACCTTTGTCTTACATTTTCCCTTAAGCTCTTCTTTCTGGTTTACCTCTTAACTCAGGCAAATGAAACCTGAAACCACCCCTCACATGATAGTGACAGCTTTGACAAGACTTCCCACTGCCCTAGACCATCCAGACCATTTGAGAAAAACCCCCAACTCACCTCACACCTGGGCAGATGAACATTGGAATGACCACGAGAATGACCTACAACTGCATTTACTTCATTATAATACTAAAACCTTTGCACAAGGAGAGGAGATTCAGCCTCATTTACATAAAATCCAGTGTATGTATAGGCATGTACCCTTAAGGCTCATATTAAACCTTATGTCCTCCTCTACACCTGATGACAAGGTTTCCTAACTAAATATTCATCTTAACCTTAAAGAAAAGGTACTCGTTCATCCTCTCTTGGGGAGTCACAGCTTTGGAAGCTATTCCATGATCTTTTTATTTGCTGCTGATAAATTTTGCTTTGTGTGACAACTTCTGTGACTCCCAGGGAGCCAACTCACATTAGTCTGGTTACAGTTGTACAACATGGTCAAATCTCACACTATATCATTAACTCATTTTGTGGCTAAGTAAATAATTTAACATCACTAAATGCTAATTTTCATAATATAACAATAACAGACCTATAAATTAGAAGACTATAATGAAAGTCAATTGAGACCACACAATCAAAAGTTCTATGTAAGCCATAAAATACTATAATTATAATGCAATCACCATTTACACAGATTGCTTACATTATTAAACTCCTTTAAAGACTAGTTGGAGTTTTATACCAGGCATAGTCCAAATAATTAGTCAAAATGACAACTTTTAATATTGAAATATATGTTTTTGTGTAATAATACTTGATCTTTAAAATAGTATGTTAATGTATTACTCTTTATTTCAGTGATAAGAAAATAATATTCAACATAGGTTGTCGGGCAATTTATTGTAATTAAGGGAGAACATCCATAGAGATTTTTGTTCAACATTCTTAATTAAATTTTGATATCTCATACATGATATTTATGAAAAATCTACACGTACCCCTTACCACCATGCCTTTTTCTGACTATATCATTTTGCCTTCTGCTTGAACAAAGCCTTGGGTTCAGCCATGGGGAAACCCTTGAGTCAGAAAAGGAAATAAAGGCCATACTACAGTGAAACAGCAACTGTTACATATAAATTGCAACTCCATCACACAACTAGTTAAAGATAAAAGTGACTAACAACACATTAAAAAGACAAGTACGTGAAAGTACATGGATTACATTTTGAGTAGAGGGCTGGGAAGGTCTATTGGAAAATTAAATAAACATAAATGTTCTGCTGAATTGAAAATAAAACAATGATCTCAAAGCAAAGAATGAGAATTCTACTCTTGGATTTAGAATTTATTAACTCTGATGGAATCTTTCAATTATCTGGGGATCAATTCCTTTTTGCATAAAAAAAAAATGAAAGTTGTAGGACATGACCTAGTTGACCCCAAGGTCTTTCATCTTCTGGCATTGGGATTCCATGCACATCTTCTGAGAGACCAGCTTCCAGATGTAGGAGCTACAGACAGAAAAGGACAGTGATAAGAACCTGGAAGGAACTAAAAGGGCTCATACACACATAGCATTTGGTAAGAAGGATATCTGGGTAGGTCCAGATTCAACTGTTAGCTTTACTGCAAACTCTGACTGACCCTTGGGAACTTTTGCTTTAGTTTGGTCCCCAAACTCCAGAGCGTTTTCAAAATTATATGAGATAAGTGTGGGAAAGCACCTTTCTGTCTTGGAAAATTCCAAAGGATACTTATAAATACCTTCTATAGCTCATAACTGTGTTGCTCATGGGTATTTATTTAAATATTTGCCCAGCTGCTGCTATCATAGATGGTATCAGAGATGACAGATTGCCTCTCTATTTATCAGGCTCTAAAAGGAATGTACACACTTTGACACAGTATGTTGGGAAAATCAGAACTCCCTAACTGAAAAGAAAACAACTCTGAACTCTGTGATATTAAAGAAATTTAACTCCAATAAGACATGGATTTAAAGACATTTATCTTTAGTAGATGTAGACTTTTCTATGTTAGGTGAGTTAAAATTGCATGGAAATTTCCTGGACATTTTGTGCTTTTTTATTTTCCCACAAATTCACTTGAGTAACTTTGAGTAATTATGGCTTTTTTACACTTTGTTTCCCCAAATCCTCACTTTCCAAACTAACAGCTACTTAATTAATTACATTTTTAGGTTCAGTGGTAAACATAGGCAATCCAAAGTAAGTATGATTGCCAGTGAGAAAAATGTTTAGGCTCCAGGTTTAGTCTAGCCTTGCCACATGGTATTTGCTAAAAAGCCTGTCTCCTACCATGTGAATTAATCAAAATGTTATGTTCCGAATCTGGAAATATAGTGGTCCAATGTTCTAACAAAGAGAAACATTGTATTCTACAGAAAAAACATTAAAAATTAAATCAAGGTTTTAAATTTAATTATCTACTTTCTCTCTTCATAGATATATATATATACATACGTATACAAAATATATTATTTTAATATGAACAAATTAGATGGATTATCATTTTCCTATTGATATGGAATGCATCTATTTTTCACAGGACCTAATGATCAAATTTATAGTTTATCTCATACTCATATTTTAGTCAAACTCAAAATAGCTGAGATAAAAACTAATATAAATATGAGATATCACGTGCAAAATATAAGTATAAAGTACAGTGCAGATTAAAGTGGACTATCTGACCACTATAGATTTGAATTCACTTGAAAACATCATTAATTAAAAATAACTTGGGGCGCCTGGGTGGCTCAGTCTACCTACCAACTGACTTGATTTTGGCTCAGGTCATGATCCCAGGGTTGTGGGATCAAGCCCCGCATCAAGCTCCACACTGTTTGGAGCCTGCTTAAGATTCACTCTCTCTCCCTCTGCTCCTATCCCCCCATTCATGCTCTCTCTCTTATAAAGAAAGAAAGAAGGAAGGAAGGAAGGAAGGAAGGAAGGAAGGAAGGAAGGAAGGAAAGAAGGAAGGAAGGAAGGAAGAAAGAAAGAAAGAAAGAAAGAAAGAAAGAAAGAAAGAAAGAAAGAAAGAAAGAAAGAAAGAAAAGAAAGGAAAGGAAAAATACTCAGAAATGGGTGTTATAAACACATGTAATCATCCTACCACGCAGCTTCTGTTTTCAACTTTCCAGAGACATAGAAGAGAAATGGGAGACACAGGCAAAAAGAAAAGATGGCAGATGAAAGCAACTGACAGAGGAGTTCAGGAAGGCAAGGGAGAAAAAGGCAGTAAAAGAAGAAGAACATAGAGAAAATAAGGGGGAAATAATGAGGCAGTAAGATGAGCTACAGTTAAGTATATTGATAATTTTTCTTTCCATGACTTTATGCTTGATACTTTATGTTTGATTAAAAAAAAAAGGTTAATGCTTTCTGACAATTCTGCATCACAGAAACTGAATTTCTTCTTCCATTCGACTCACAGTCAAGCACGTGGTGGTGGGGATGATTTTTTATATTGTTGCTTCTTCTCCAAATCCAGGAGATCTTTGCAGAGAAGGCAAGTGTCACTTTCCAAGATGTTACACTTACACAGTAATGATCTTTTCTATGGGTTCTCACACTTTGATATTACCCAGCTCATGCACCCAATGGTGAAATAAGCTTGATAATCATTGTGTAAGCAATTACTGTGACATATGCACCTCTTCACATGGTCTTGATAAAAACACACAGAGAAATTAGTAGTGCAGGCAAAATGAGATGATGAAACTATTTCAGTTTTTATTGTTGGTATTTTAGTTTATTGGCTTGACTTTTATTTTAAGGGCTAGGGTTGACTTCTGGAAAGCATGGTGGGCAAAAAATAACAACAAAAATTGTGTCCCTGGGTTGACTCAGCCTTTAAGTAGCCTTAAGAATCTAGATATTCTTCAATGAGCAGTTTATTTTCAATGTACAAATTCAGAAGGTAATATTCCTATAATGGTTCCTTATTTGTTTTGTTTTTTACTACCATAAAACAATTACAAAATGTTGGTCATTATTACTAGTTTTTGTAGTAATGCTACCAACCACGTAATGTTATAATCTATTTCCAATTAAACCTATTTCTTCTGTACTGATGTGTCTTATTTAAGGGAGTGTTTTGGTATAACTGACCTCTTTTGGACCTCATTTGTAATTTTTTTTTCCTTTGGCAAGTGATACCCAATTCCCTTTGTTACAATGATTTAGCTTCTGAAATCTCTATGCAAATCTGTGCATTTAGCTTCTGGAATCTCTATCCAAACCTGTAGCTCGGCTTGCATAAATTATGAACTGTTCCACACATTTGAGGGAGGCAAGAGAGTTAAACTAACCTATTTATAATAACAACCTTGTGTTGCTATGAGATGCGCCACGGCAGAACTGAAAATCATTATCCTTGTCATACGAACAGAAGGTATAAATAAGGTGACCAGAGAAGTTTTATTACTGTTAGCAACAGATGCTGAAGAGCAAAACAGCTATTCCAATAATACTACCCATATGCTGGTGTGAACAAAAGAAAGATCTAGCAGTCCCAGGCTAAGTGAATTAGTGCTCTTCCTTGATGCCAATGCCCAGGGCTGGGTTTTGTTCTTGTTCTGTGATGTCTTTTCAGTGCCAAATATCTTGTCAGTTCCCATTAACGAAGGGCCAGGCTGCCTAGAGTCTGGGTTAGACATATTCCAAGGATGGCAATTGCCTTATTCTCAGGTTATTAATGTGATATATCCTCAGGCTTTGGATACATTTTGAGGTCCAAACAGTGCAAATAGGTTTTATTTTGCTTTCCACTTTAGTTTTCAAAACGACCACCTTTGTCCCTGCCACCACCTCTAGCTAGAATTTTTGTCATTCTTCCTTCATCAGTCATTCCTCTTCCCCAAACCATGACATTTAAAATGCTGACCCTGCCCATGAGTGCACTGAGTAGTTATACTTGGCTGAAAGCAGAGGGAAGAAGGCTGTGAAGTTGCATTTCAACTCATAAACCCATGACTGTGGGATTTGTTTTTTTTTTTCCTAGCACATTTGCTGTGGTTGATGAACAAGTCTCCTTTTCACACACAACTTCACCCCCAGGGTTCCCTGCTTATTCACATAGACAATAATAGTCTTTAAAAAACTAGAAATCCTATTTTGGTCAATGTGGAGTCACAAAGGAAGAGAACTTCTGCTTATTTTTGCCTTGGTGTTAGTGATATGATATGCTTACCTACATGTGTATCTGAATGTCAGGATTTTAAAACCAGCTCTTTTGCTCTGACTGGTTTCTCCAATAACCTCAGCATATTTATGATGCTGTAGATAAGATTTTGGTAGCCCACATTTACCCACTCGTAAATCAACTACTGTTTGCAGTATATGACAGTAAGTACTGTGGAGAGTACAAAGATGAATTAGTATATTTATCAAATGGATCCGAGTCCAATAGAAGAGATTAACACCTACACACAAACAACTTTTGTACATGCTTTGTAGGGAAAATGCAATTACCATTGATTTAGCTCAAACTAGAAACCTCTACATCATCCTCAATTTTCTCTTTACTTCATATCATACAACGTTAGTTGTATGCCTGGCACAATTTATTTTTAAAATATTCTTGAATGTTTCCCTTCTTTTCACTACCAATGTATTAATTCATAAACTTAAACTTTCTTATTTGATTAACTGCAATGAATTGGTTGTTTGACTATTTGGAAACTATGTGGAGCTATTGGAAGATTCAGGACAGAGGAACTATGTGATTATGCTTACTCTTTAAAAAAATAGTATTGTTGTTCATTTAGGGTCTGGATCATAAATCCATTGAAGAAATTTCAATCCCATTGAAGAAGAAAAAAAATCAATTGTAACATGGAACCACCAGAAACAGTTCATTCTTTTTATTAGGACCAAAGTAAATGTGTGATAAAATATAATTCCTTAACAAATTAAAATATAATTATAATTTAAAATATTCAACACAATATCCATTGAATTCAGAACATTGTACTACTTACAGTGTGATGGACACAGAAATGTGCTGTGCAGAGTCCCTTTTGAGGACTGGGTGATAATTGCCACAGACACACTCTCGAGTATCCCAATTTGGAAATCTGTCCTGTAAGGAAAGAGTTTCACAATAGGAAAAGCAAAGTGAAAGCCTAGAAAACTGTCCCCCCTATTCCTGGCCAAAGTACCAAATTAAAAACATTATCATTTCCAAGAAAAGGACTTATCAGCGTTACCAAATGATTTAGTTCACTAGTCAAAGGCCTGGAAGAAATATTGGAAGACCCAGGAAAACGGAAACTAGGATAGAGTTATATGACTAGATCTATCAGAGAAGGCTAAATATTGAGTTTTTGGGGGTCAATATGTTAATATATACAAGAAATCAACCATTGCTGTAGCAACACCAAACCGCCACATATCGACGGTGATTTGGCAAGCTGATGTTAGTCAAAGTCTGTCATTGGCCACTCTAATGCTGGCATAATAGGCACATGAAGAAAAGATGGCCACAGTGGCCAAAATGGACCAAAGCTGATATAACTACTGCTACCACTGAATGTCCAAATTGCCAACAAGAACAGAGAACCAATAGTATTCTCAATAGGGAATAACACTGAATCCACTTATGGTGCCATTACTGCATCCTCTATGAAAATAGTATGGTGGCTCTTCAAAAGATTAAAGATAGAACTACCATATGATCCAGTAATCTCACTGCCCACTTTGGATATAAATCCAAAAGAATTGAAGTCAGACTCTCAAAGAGATATTATAACTCCCATATTCACAATAGCTAAGGTGTGGAAACAACCTGAAGGTCCATCAACAGATGAATGGATAAAGAAAAAATGATACACAATACACACACATGCGGGGACACACACACACACACACACACACACACACACACACACACACACCGGAATACTCTTCAGCCTTAAAGAAGAAAATCCATAGTATAGAACAACATGGATGAACCTCAAAGACATTTTGCTAAATGAAATAGGCCGGACACAGAAAGACACGTACTGCATTATCCAAATTATAGGAGATATCTAAAGTAGGCATATTCATAAAACCAAAGACTGGAATGATGGTTACCAGAGATTGGGAAATGGGGAGTACTAATCTTAACAGTGATATTTTAATGTCTATCAGTTGAAATATTTTATGTGCAAATATCTCAGCTGGAGAGAGAAGTGTGATTAAACCCCAAATTCCAGCTTACTCCCCAACTAGTGATGCCTTCTTTTCCTATTTATAAGAGCTAAATCTCCCTTTGCACTCAACTTGACCCCTAAACCCCTTTCATCAGTTCACCCTCATAACCCATGTGGCAAAGACTCTGAGTATTTATCTGTGATTAGTGCGTAGAAATGTACTGAGGGATGTAGACAGAATCAGGAAACATTACCCCCCTCTAATCCACCTACTTGCTTCTACCTAGAACCTAGAGAGCAGGCAACTGACCCTAGTGGCACCTATTTCTGTTAAGATGAAGGTCCCTGTGATGACAGGAAGTCACTACTACCTACTTAACTGTCATTCTAAAATTTACATTGAGAAATGTTTGCTCAGCATAGACAAGATTATTAGCACTCTAACCGTAATAAAGACTGTAGTTTTGAGGCATTTGGGTGGCTCAGTCAGGGAAGCAGCTGACTCTTGATTTCGGCCCAGGTCATGATCTCACAGTTTATGGGTTCGAGCCCCATGTTGGGCCTCTGCATTGGCACCACAGAGCCTGCTTGGAATTCTCTCTCTCTCTCTCTCTCTCTCCCTTTTTCTCTCTCTACCTGCTCACACACACCCTCTCTCTCTCTCAAAATAAACATTAAAAAAAGAAGGAAGGAAAAAAGAATGTATTTTGTTACTCTTTTACTTCACTTTTATTGAGAAAGGCAAAACTTTTCTTCATTATTATATGTATTGAATAACAAAAATAATATCTTTGGAAAATATTAAACAGGTATACTAAGTTAATTTCCCATAGATCACGTTTCCCTGGAGCTTCCCGCAGATGGTAGATATCATGCAGATCAAAGAAGTAAATGATAACTTCTAATTTAAAAGCATATTTTTGAGCCAATAATGACATTATGATCCTTAAAGGTTTTTTGAAATATAGAAGTCTTGTTCTCTATTACAAAAGCATTCTTTTACACTTTAAGAATAAGGCTTAGAAGTCTGAGCTTAGAGGTTACCATAGTTATGTTCAGTATCATATTCACTGTATTTGTCAGCATTTGTTTTAATAATAAAATAAAAGATAAAATATTTGCTTTCATTTAAAATTATAGTACATGTATTTTTCCATTTTTATAATGTCAGTTTTGTCTCTGTCCTTGCAATACACGTCTGCATTTGAATAAACCAGTCAATATTCTCGGGTGCACTATTTCACTCATTTGTATATTTCTATATAATCATATAAAATATACATGGCATTTCACTGATAATTGCTTTTACTAGTCATCCTATATATGCTGAACTTTAACCAGCTTTCTTACTTAATAGTACATTAAAGACCTTTTTCCAAGTCAGAAAGTACATACCTAACTCATTATTTTAACATTGCTTTGTATATTCTTTTAAATTAATAAAAAATTTTAGAGCAGTTTTAGATTTACAGAAAAATTGAGTTGAAGGCTTCCCATCTATCCCCTCAGACACATGCACACACAGTTACCCCTGTTACTAACATTTTGCATGGGGCACCTGGGTGGCTCAGTCAGTTAAGTGTCCAACTTCAGCTCAGGTCATGATCTCGCGGTTGAGGGTTCATGCCTCACATCAGGCTCCGTGCTGACAGCTCGGAACCTGCAGCTTGCTTCAGATTCTGTGTTCCCCTCAACTCTTGCTCTCTCTTTGTCTCTCAAAAATAAAACATTAAAAAAATAATAATACAGTTTATTTACTAACATTTTGCATCAATGGCTATGAAGGTAAACTTTAGTTAATAAGAATGTACTGATATCGGCTAATCAATTGTAACGAATGCATCATTTTTTAAACTACTACATGACATTATATTGTGCAGGTGTATCTCTCCATTTCTTAACTGATGAAGAATCTGGCTATTTATAACCTTTACCACTATAAACACTGCTGCTCTAAACATCCTTCAACATTTGCCCTTATACACTAGGAACATTATTTTTACGAGGTGAGTTTCCATATAAAATTATTAGGTGAAAGTATATGCATATATGACCATTACTACCACTTGTATAATCATCCCCTTTCATCAGGTTTTACTAATGCAAATCACATCTTTTCCTAGAGTCTTGGTACATAGTATAGTGAGACTTTTTGTTTTTTAATGTTTATTTATTTATTTGAGAAAGAGAAAAAACATGCGCGGGGAAGGGACAGAGAAGAGAGAGAGAATCCCAAGCAGACAAGCAGGCTCTGTGTTGTCAGTGCAGAGCCTGATGCAAGGCTCAGTCTCAAGGAGCGCTGAGGTCAGCACCTGAGCAGAAGTCCAAGACTTGCATACTTAACCAACTGAGTAATCCAGGCCCCCCAAGAGACATTTGAAACTCATTTAATATGCTTAGGTTTTCATGAACAAATGGATGGCAGGTTTGGCTGATATTACTGTATGTACTGTTCTCAAGGGATGAAAATGACTAACAGCCCCATATATAAGAGCCTTTACCTGCATACTCTTATTTGAAAATTGTGACTTTTTCACAGGTAAGTCTTATAATAGTTCCTTTGGATTTCTTATTACTTGGAGGATTGTTCTATACATTCTCTGCTAAATGGTCTAGACAGCTAGTCCAATCCAACATTCCAGCTCTGTAAAACTGATCTAGTCCTGCATTTTATATCATGTCCCCCATTCTACTCCTACCACTTCTCGTGTATCTTAAGTTATTATCTAGAGAAATATTGGAAAGTCATATCATTACTATGAAATACAATTCCATATTACAAGGACTCATAGAGTCAACAGTGAACCCATAAGTGTAGTAATTTGTTGGGTTTTTTTTTTTACCATAAATTCGTTGAAAATGAACAGATGTATGTATGGAACCAGGAGGCGGTGGAGTTAAATCATGATTTCTGAATGTGTATTTGTGGGCAAGGAACTCTAGATATGATCCATTTTAACAGCCAAATTTTAGATGAAGGCACTCAGTTTCAGAGAGGCAAAGGGAATTTCTTCAGATCACCCGGTCAGTTACTGATGGCATCAAGACTAGGACAAATGTCTTCTTAAATGGCAGCTCCAGTCTTTTTTCAACATGCCACACTTAGTCCATCCAATATTCAGGACTGGCTCTGGATGAACTTAGCTATCCTACCTCTCTAGTTTATTCAATTGGAAAAATAAACAAAATTTCTGCCATTCCTAAACCTTGCTGTCTTAAATATTTAAAAGAATATTACATTTAAGTTATAATAGCTATTTTTTAAATGTTTATTTATTTTTAAAAGAGAGACAGAACGTGAGTGAGGAGGGGCAGAGAGAGAGGGAGACAGAATCTGAAGCAGGCTCTAGGCCCTGAGATGTCAGCCCAGAGCCTGATGTGGGACTAGAACTCATGAACAGTGAGGTCATGATGTGAACTGAGTCACCTAGGTACCCCAATATAATAGCTAATTTTTGTATCACTTACCACAGGCCTGCTATCATGGTTGCTTGCATTTTATTGGTAAAAAATTTGTAAAATCATAAATTGTAGTAAAATAAAAAATTGCATGAAATTTACAATCTAAACTATTATTAAGTGTGGAGTTCAGCAGTGTTAAGTTCATTTACATCATTGTGCAATGAATCTCCAGGACACTCTTCATTTTGCAAAACTAAGATTTTCAGATCCATTAACCAACTCCCTACTCCTCACTCCTGTCAGTCCTTGGCAAACACCAGTCTGCTTTCTGTCTCTGCGACTTTGATTACTCTAGGTGCCTCATATAAGGAGAATCACAGTATTTATATATTTGGGACCAGATCATTTCACTTGTCATAGTATTCTCAAGGTTAATCAAGACTGTAATATGTGTCAGAATTTTCTTCCTTTTTTAAAATGTTCATTTATTTTTTGAGAGACAGGACACAAGTGGGGGAGGGATGGAGAGATGGAGACACAGGATCCAAAGTAGGCTCCAGGCTCTGAGCACAGAGCACGATGCGGAGCTCGAACCCACAAACCCTGAGATCATGACCTGAGCCAAAGTTGGATGTTTATCCAAGCGAGCCACCCAGGCACCCTAGAATTTTCATCCTTTTTCAGGCTGATATTCCTTTGTAAATATGTATATACCACATTTCATTTAACCATCCAACCACTAATGGGCAATTTGGCTGTTTCTAGTTTTTGGCCACTGCAAATAATGCTGCTGTGAAAATGGGTGTATACGTATCCCTTGTAGATTTCAATTCTCTTGGGTGGACATTCAGAAGTGGAATTGTTGAATCAAATGGTAATTGTATTTTAAATTTTTTGAGGAACCACCAAGGGCTAAAATGTGAGCATTATAATATATCTTTCTCTCTGACCTCAATAGACATAAATAATTGTAGTAATAAATCTTTGGGGGGAAAATCACAACAAAATATTTATATAAGCAGTGAGTTTAGAAATAGAAAATTGATAGCAATAACAATTTTATAAAAGACTGTATATCAACTACATTTCATCCCTTGGAGACTTTATTTCCAATCAAATCACAGGCTGAATAGGCTGCATGTGTGCCACGGTGGCAAATCCAGTTTTTTTAGGAGACAATGATGGGCAAGTTGACAGCTTTACACCATAAAGACACCAATGTTGACACATTTAATTAAACATCTGGTTTTCCCCTGTTATCTAAATAATAATGTCTAAAAAATTTGTGTATTATTTCCCTTTGAACATCTATATCATGAAAACCTGAACAGAAATGATAAAATTTTAATTTTTCTGGGGAGATATTTTGGTTTGAATTGAAACTGAGAACATTTTCTGGCAACAAGCCCCACCAGGTTTTGAAGGGCAAGTGTGTAGCCAGGAAACACAGAAAGGGAATGGCTGTGGTGGGAATGAGGTCAATATGGGAACCTGTCTTTCTGTCCATCCAGTACTGATGGTCTTAAGTTGAACACTGTCTAAGACTGTGGTAAGGGAAATCTGAGTCTGGATGGAAACCCTTAGTCTCATTTTTCTCACAAAACTATATTTAGTGATCTATGGCCTTTGTGCTTGGACACAACCTTGTAAGTAGTTCTGATGCTTAACAGCTGGATAATTTGGGGAAAATTATTTATCTTCTTTTTGCCTCAGTTTCTTTTCAGAAAAATAGAAATACCATACTACAAGCCTAATGAAGGTTTATGTAAAGATATTAAAAGGCTATATGTGTAAAGCCACATATGTGGAACTCAGTAGACGTTGTTCTATTGTAAAAAGTAGTGATATGCTATAGCTAGTAGATTCTTCAGGAAAAGAGAATCTAGATTTCGAACATGTTGGCAAACAACTAACCACTGTTAATGACATTATGACTTCTTATTTCTACTCTCAACTCCCCAAAAGACCACTGATAATCAAATAAGCTTAAGTTAATGAGATTCGACTACAGATATAACAACTAGAGAAAATAGTAAGTGGCTAGAGTCTAAACTGTATCTTAGAATAGAAAGTTTAACGGAGAGGAGAATATTTACAGGGTTTGGGCTCCAGTGATGGAAAGCAGATCTTTCAAGATGAGGAATGAATTGGAAATGAGTAAAGTATGTGACTACAAATCTCATGCTGAAAAATTAGCTAAAGAATTTTGGATTATGCCAGTCCTTTTTCTTCCATATGCTCTATATTTACCATGACATTTGAATAATGATAGTGAGCACATAATAATGGAAATTTAAAAATGTGATTTCCCTCTTCATTACCTGAAAGATTCAAGGAAATGAGCTTTGTGTGTTGTTTACCCCTGAATGCCTATATTATGAAAATTTGAACAGAAATAACAAAATTTTAAATGTTTTCTACTTTGATTTAATAAAAGATACTAAGAAGATATTAAGAAAATAAGTCATGGGGCCAGATGAAGATAAAGATCTCTAAGTTTGTTGTCCTATTACAACATGAAATGGGGAAATATTTATCTGGTGATAGATTCCATTATAAAGGAATAAAGATTAAATGAGACTTTGGTAGTGACCTTGGCTCCATCATGAGGAAAAAGAGAATAAATTATTAAAATCTTCCATTGAAATGTGTTTCTTATTATAATGATATTTTCATGTATAAGATAACATACATAAGACACTGTAATATATAAGAAATATAACAATGAATTAAGAACAAAAGGCATTAATCTTTTAAGAATGTTCTATACAGAAGACAGAGGGTTAGACTTGCAACTAGAAGTGAGAAGGATTAAATTGTGTTGTCCTCTATTTCTGCTGACTTATTTTGTCAGGAATTATTTCATTATACAGTAGTATAGAAACTAAATTTTTCTTAATTTTTGAGTAGTTTAGAATATATGTGCTTCTCTAATTCTTAGATTATCTTCTAGGAACTGATTATAATACAGATCTCATAAGGATTGATTTCTGCAATTGATCCTGTCCCTGTTATTCATGTAGTGTGTCATTACTCAATCTTTTAAATCTTGTTACTAAAGTTTGAGGTAACGATTTGAAGCGAAAATGTTGACCTCTCTTATAAGAATCCTTCCCAGATATTCGATAATCATCACTAAAATTTCTGATAACCAAAAGAATGTATAACTTGAAATACACATTGAATACCTGACAGGTATGAAGACTATGAAAACTCTTGTCTTTAATTAAGGAAATGCTTAGTCAAGAAGGAAATGAATGAGCCCTCAAATGAAGCCAGCTGTAGGCAAAGCATTGTCCATATGACTGCAATATAATAGCTAATATATTTTTTCTAAAAATTGCAAGCCAAAAATATGCCAGGCACTTTCATAATTAATATTATTTTATCATTTTAAAATGTGAGGAAATAGCCTCGTAAAGGTGAAATACCTTGCCCAAGATTGCCCAACCATTATTGCATGATACAACAAAGCCTTAGTTATATTCTACTCCCTCAAAGCCATTTTTTTCCTATTATGTCACACTTTATTATTTCAAAACCCTATTCTGTGATTTCCAAAAGATGCTCTAAGGGCATGTTTACCATGATGCAGATATAAGCCATCAGATAAGACAGTCAGTCAGAGCTGATTTAGAGTCTACCTTCTTAAGAGGGCTTCCTGGAGGGATGTGATCTCAGCAGAAAACAAACACATTAAAAACATAACAAATGAAACAAAACAAAACAAAACCCTAGAGATTCTGCTAGATGCAGAGATGTATTTGCTCCTGACAAGATGGAGCTGTGAATAACAGTTTTCCAGTAATGGAGCTAAGGGTCAGTGGTCTTCAAAGAACACATGGAAGCTTTCTGAAAGAGAAAATCAGTTTTAAACACCTTTGAAACCCAGAAAACCCTAGTGCCAAATAACTTGCAAAGTAAAAATAAGGTTGTTCCTCTGTGGTAGGCAGAATAATGTCCATGATCCCCCCAAATATTCCTGTCCTAATTCTCCAAACGTGTGAAATGTTACCTTACAGGACAAAAGGAACTTGGCTGATGTGATGAAGGCAAGGATTTTGAGATAGAAAGGTTATCCTAGACTATCCAAGTGGACCCGGTATAATCACAATGGGTCTTATAAAAGGGAGGCAAGAGGGTCAAAGGCAAAAGAAGGAGATGGAAACAATGGAGCTGAGCCCAAGGCTGGGATGCTGTTCTTTGAAGATGGAGGAGTTGCTGTGAGCCAATGAATGGATGCAACCACCAGTAGCTGGACATGACGAGGAACAGACCTTCCCCTGAGGCCTGCAGAAAGAACACAGTCCTGACAATGCCTTGGTTTTAGACTTCTGACCTCTAAAACTTTAAGAAAATGAATTTGTGAAATGTATGTTGCTTTGACTAACTTTGCAGTGGGAAATCAGTATCACTTTCCTTGCCTCTCCCTCTTCACTTCTGAAGGGTCCACCAGGGAAATTTAGTGGAGAAGAAGGAACATAATTCTATCTTGGGAAATAGGCAGAAACAAGAGAGATGAAGTAGTCCATGGCCCCTTCCTCCAACTGGATGTCCAGCCCAAGGAAGTGCTATATTGACCCGGGTAGGCTAATGACTGAACTGCTTGAGGACTGACCAACCAAAGGATACTTTGATACCTAGGAGTTAAGAATTTGTCCCAGACTTCACCTGAGGGTCAGGGATGAACAAGATTATGGGAGTGGAGAAAACAATTTTCTAATTACATCCTATGAGTCCCACTTTTCCAAAACTATAGCACCGTATAGGAACAACATTTAAGAAATTGTTCTGTTGCCTCTTCATTCTGTGGGGCTCAGACTTCCTCCAAACACTCCTGTTTTCCTGATTCCCGTAAATGTCTTTGCATTGTGCCCTTTCTCCATTACACTATTCCAGTGAGATTTTCAGTGCTGACATTCTCAGATTCCCCACATTCCATCCTACCTACCTTGTGTGTTATCAGCCTCAGAAATTTCCTCTTGTTTATAAAGATAATAATACTTGTATGAATGATGGTCAGACTAAAATGTACAAAATGTGAAAAGCATTTGTGATACACATAGATAGTGAGCATACACAAAAATTTTTGTTTTACTCATTAATGAGGCAACCAGTAGAATGAAAAATAGAAATTTTATATGGGCAGTGAAGAAGTGCTGAAATCTGATTGCTAAATTAGATGCAGATTGGATTATGTTCTACAGAACAGTAAAACCATAAATGGTATCACGGAAGTCATCAACGCTGACAGAAGAAAAACAAATCCTTGTACCTTATCAGATTTCTACAACTTAAATTCTACATTTCAGAGCTATAAAATGCCTGGGTCCTAATCGGCTTTGATTACCACTGTGAAAGTTCCATTTTCTGAGGAAATCAGGTGTGAGGAATAACACGTTGACATAATTTTAAAATGTTGCACAATCATCTTGCTTATTTATTTCCAAATTGAGAATAATTCTCTGTAACATCATTAACAAACACTAAGATATATAAAAAATTAAAACTACTAAATAACTATTGACATGAAGGAGAGCAAATTTTACCAAATAATGGGACCTTCTGTTTTTAAAAAAAAAGTTTTTATTTATTTAATCCTGTGCTGGATTGAGCTACATCTGTTGGGTTAAGCTGGGATTTATATTTTCCTGAATCTCCTTCTCTGGATGGTCCTCAATGTGACTCGGAAGGTGGCTGCGATTCATTGAAGGACTCTGGGAACAGTTACAGGGAAGTTCATTTGCAGAGGTGCCTACAGATCCCAGATCATGTCTCCTCCCCCCTGTTCTCTGATCAGTTTGCCTTGCCAAAGGAGGGCTGGGCTGTGCCCCACTGTTCCAGGTCCATAACCAGATGGTTGGCACTGGTCACACAGAGTTTAAGAGCTTGTAGACACCTCCATGGCATCCTCCTCCGCACCTACTGCATTGTCTGGGTGTGCTTGGCATCTGTGTTTACCTTGGAACTCTGACTTTTCCGTTCTTGCCAGTATTTTTGACAGATGAACTTAGTGACTCTGTGTCTGACCCCTATTCTCTGCTCCAGATCTTTATTTCACCAGCTCTTCCCACATTTCCAGAAGATCTAATATCTATAATAAATCTCCTATTCCCCAAATGCTCAAAGGGGCTTTGCTTCCCTGACTTAACCCTGATGGATGCATTTCTATCGTTTTATGGCATGATCTCTATTCCAGCCCTCCCTGATGAGATATTTCCAACCGCATTCTGACATAGAGTCTCTCCATTAACTGTACGATGGTAATAATTTCACTCATAACAATAATAGTGATAATAGCTAACACTAATACTTGTGAGGGACTAGCATTATTGTAAATGATTTACTACTAAATGCTTAGATGTTTGTCATCTTCTTTAAGACTGCTTCATATTCTTTAAAAAGAATATTATGTTTTAGAATGGAAAATATATTCTTCTTAATCCTGAGGTCATATTGGTATGAAAAGATCACAGGAGGGGCACTTGGGTGGCGCTCAGTTGGGTGAGCATCTGATTCTTGATTTTGGCTCAGGTCATAATCCGACAGTTTCGTGAGCTCTTCCTCTTCATTTTGGTTCAATGCTCGAAAACATTTCTGAATTAAGGCAGTTTGCAAGGCAGCAGCCTCCCACTGTCATATGGCGACCAATTTCTACCCCCCACTCAATTTTTGCTTGACACCTACCCCAAGGTGCCTGGCTACTGGTATCAGACCTTATGAAAAAACTTATTATAGGAGTTTCTTCTTTTGTGATTATAGGAGCAAATATTACTTTCCTGAGAAACCTGTTTTTCTTCCCCTCAAGAAAACAGGCTATTGAACCCTGCTCACAAAGGACTAATCTTTGCTTTTGCTATGTTAAAAACATTGTCTTGTATTCAAATGCCAGGTACACTTTCTTCCCCATATGATAAGCATCTAAATCACCTACAATCAATCACTATTGATAAAGATTATGCACGAGTCTTCTAGCAATATATGTTCTGGGAAATTTTTACACACCAATGAATTTGTCATCAGAAATCATTGTCTAAGGCAATTGCCACTACTGTTTTGTACCTCGTACATTTTTTCAATAAAAAAGACTGACTCTCTGGTCAGTGCAGAGTTGCCTGCTTATAGTGCAGAGATGCCTGCCTGAAGAAGAGAGAAGCCTACCTGGTGATCAGAAAGAAGCCGAGGCTCTCTCGCTCCCTTTTGCCAACACCGTCCATCGTTCAGGGAGCCCTGGACCTGCTGGACGTGGACTCTGGCAGCTCAGGTCATGATCTCGCAGTTTATTGAGCTCTTCCTCTCTGTGCTCCTCCCCAGCCCGCATTCTCTCTATCTCAAAATAAATAAGTAACCTTAAAAACAAAAAAAGAAAGGATCACAAGGAAACCTAGGTAGGGGTACAGTTAGAAGTATAGCTAGTCTGGGCCTCTTCTGTTTATGTGGCAGAGCATTTACTAGTTAACTATCACTACTGGTTCTCTAAGATGTAGTGAACCACTGCTAGAGAGGCCCCCAAATGCTATGTACTGCAGTAACAGAACATGCTGTGAATTTGTCATATGTCAGATACTTTGCAAAGCTGTTCATATATATTATCTCATATAATCCTGCCTATGACTCCAAAAGGTAGGAACTATCAGCCTCTTTATAGGTGAGAAAACTGAGATTGGACAAAGTAACTTTCCCAAAGTCACACATTGTATATGTAATGGAGACTTCTAATCATCTTCCTATATCCATTCCTCTCCTGCTACGGACCCCCAAGTCTTAGCTGAACAGATGTTGAGAGTAATGATGACTACCTTCCTATCCTCCCTTGCAGCTGGGTGAGTCCATTTGGCTATATTGTGACTATAGATGTAAAAGTAGAAGTGGTGGAAAGTCGCTGGATAGGGAAAGAGTATCATCTTCTTTCCTCCTTTTCTGATTGCTGTAATGCAGATGTAATGTCTGGATTCACAGCAGCCAGCTTGGCTTTTCGGGTGACGCTGGGAATGGCAGGCAAACACAGTGGAGCAATATGCATGAGAATCTTGAGTCCTTGATATTGGAACACTTTACACACTTGTCTCTAAATTTCCATTCTATTTAAGAAAAAACGATTAGGGTTTTCTATAACTTGCAGCTGAACCCTACCCCAATTAATGCAATAATATAAGTTTTTCATGTACACAAACAGAAATAACACCAAATAAGCCCACCACCACTAGGACCTTTCGTTCTCAGAATTCTTTTCTCCTTACAGAAGATTGCAAATTAGCAATATTTCTCTGTTGTTACTGATTTTCAACCTCGAGTCTGAGAACTTACATTTATCAGGAGTCCCTGAAAATGCCAATTTTCTATCAACATGACCTGGCATCAGAGTACTAAGAATGGAGAGCTAGTGCTAAACAGTGCCTGATTTTTTTCTGTAATAGCACATTGGTGGGAAAATGCACTAGTCAAGACCATGAAAATTAAAATGACTTCAATCCTCCTAAGTGACATCCAATTGTAAATTTGGACAGGGTGGCTTTTTAGAAACCTTGATTCACTTCAACGTATGGCTGCCTGGGAGGTTTCTCTGTTCCTTTCTGTGTATGAGAGAGCTGAGTTGGCTTGCCTTTGGCTTGCTAACAGGAGTACACAGGTAATATCATAAGAGCATTCTTTCCAAATGCAAATCAAACTTGCAATTGTAAGGTAAGTACCTGGGCTGTAACGTACAATGGGATGACTGTAGCTAGCAAGGCTGTATGAGGCACAGGAAGGTTGTTAAGAGAGTGGATCCTAAGAGTTCTCATCACAGAGGACATTATTGTTTTGATTCTGTTCTTTTCCTTATGTTGTATCTGTACGAGAGGAGGGATGTCAGCTGAACCTATTATGATAATCTTTTCACAATTCTTGTGAATCAAATCATCGTGCTGTAGTTTTAAACTTACACAGTGATGTATGTTAATCATTTTTCAATAAAACTGAGAGGTGTGAAAGTCACAGGGGAAGGCTAGGGAAACAAAGTTCTTGTGAATGTGACGTATACATGTGCAGGCAGCAAGGTCCATACATGACCTGCCCAAGTTCAGAAGAGTTCTCCTAGTTCTTACCATCCTTGGGGCCAAATATCCAAGATCATCGACTTTTGTTGCCAGTAGCAATTTGGAAGGCAGTGAGTTTTCAGTTCACCAATTACACTGATTTCTGCTGCACTTTAATAAGACTTGTAAGTTTATACACATAATTTAGAACTTACTAGGGGTGCCTGTGTGGCTCAGTCAGTTAAGCATCCAACTTCGGCTCAGGTCATGATCTCGAGGTCTGTGAGTTTGAGCCCAGCATCGGACTCTGTATTGACAGTTCAGCTCCTGGAGCCTGCTTCTGATTCTGTGTCTCCCACCCTCTCTGCCTCTTCCCCACTCGTACTCTGTCTCTCTCACTCTCAAAAATGAATAAATGTTTAAAAAAATTTAACTTATAACTTACTAAGCACTCAGATCTGGATGAGGAAAGAGAAATAAACTTTGTGTTAAGAATCAGTTTTGGTTTTGTCCTACGATGACCTTGTAGGAAGTAGAGAATACCACCTATGTTTGGGATTTTAAGGTTCCATGAGACAATCCCTCTACCAACGAGCTCTCCTTAGATTTCTAGATGGCAAAATTTTACCATCAGAGCTTCATTTGGTTATAAGAACAGGGTGCCTCTTATGTAACCTTAGCCACTCCTGAAGTGAATAACATGCTAAGTAAACCAATTCCTTTCTAAGTATGTGTATCAAAATTAGACTGTAAAAGAATAAGCGACATTGGACTGGTGCAGGGCCTCAGAAACTCTTGTAGGCAGGAAAGCTCAAATGGCATGCTTGGGTTCATGAGAATCATTTAAGAAAGCATTTTGTATCTTTGGGTGGAAGTGAGGAAAAAATAAAACAAAATAGTGACCTGGCTGCAAAAAGAAATGATTTGTTTCTCTTACTGACCTCCATGTTGTTTTTAGATCAAGCTGGCACTTGAAATCAAATCAATTTACTCCTCAGTAATCCTCTATCAGTGTGATTAAACCTGCTATTGAACCCATGTGAAAACTGAAACATAAACTACTCAACCATTGAATATCAGATTTTATATCAAAATTATTTTAGCAATATGTTTCCCAGAGTTTATTATCTTGAGCAACATTTTTTTGGCATCACTGGAACTAAGCCAGAAAAGGAAGATGCAAAGTTGACTTTATCTTTCTTTGGATGGACAAGAAAAGCATGAGAGGTTAAGAAAATGATCAACTGAATAAATAAATCATTCCTCAAGGAACCTTGTACCAGTTTGTCCTTCACTGTTACTACATGGCAATGCCATTTTTCTTGTTCTGGCATCCCTGCCTCTCTTCTAGAAGGATCCCAGATCTAATGGGTAGTTTTTTAGAGGTACAAGACCACTTTTTCCAGCCCCTTCCTGTGAACACAGATAACTTTACTATTGCACATTTGATTTCATAGAGCTGCTGCTTTTAATGTGGTAATCTTTGCAAATGAAAATTAAGTTAAGGCAGCCTGTCTGAAATGGTGATTCTAAAATAATGAAAAACAAATGCACTATAGATGACAAGACCCAACAATCCAGCAGTGTGCACTTGTCATCATTTGGAAAATTCTGTTTCTGTTCACATATAATGGGGGAGCCCAACCAGGGATACAAAAAAAAGAGAAGCTGCCAGGAATTGTCTTCATGTTCATGAGCCTGAGATCATAGCCTAGTTTCCTATTTCTTCATTAGTAGCATACCATATGGCCTATTTCTACAGCAAACACTCATTTAAGATCATGAGAAAAGTTGCCATATTGTGAGGGCTTCAGGCCAAATTACACCGAGAGACATAATACAACAATTTCTGAGTCATTGCTTTATTTTACTCTTTTGTGTATGATAATTATCTTGTATTAACATTTCTGCTACTACAGTAGGTGACTGTGTGCTGGATTCAGCTCTGAGTTTTAAGAAAGAAAATTACTTTCTGATTTCAACAAACATAAATCTATTCACATAAAATGGTTTCACAAATATCTTTCAAGTTATGCTTGTAGGTGCAGCCATCACAGGCATTTTAGAAAACATGTGTTCCTGGTCAGAGAGGAGAAGAAAACCATGTTAACATAAATTTGTCAAAAGCTCTCTCTGTTTTCTAATGCTCAGAGATTTGGAAAAGAAAATTATTTGCAAAGAAGGATGACAAGGATTCTAGACATTGGAAGATTGGCTCACCAAATAAATAAAACAAGTACTTTCTGATAAAATTTTAAAAGGTTAACCATATTACCATGTTTAGACTTCATCCATTCATCGTGGAGAACAAGATTTTCTCTCATGAGTGTCATATCCACGAATGTCTTCATACCATCAGGGACGGCACTGCAAAATTCAGGAATGAAGCTGTTTGTGTTAGAGAGTCAGCAACTTCGAAGAAATGTTAGAGTTTTCATTTCCTTTGGAAGAATAGAGTTCGATCAGGAACCTGCGTTGTTGCTGCTGCTGTTGCTATTTGTTTTGTTTTGTTGTTTGGACTTAGGTAAGGATGCAAAGTGACTCTTGTCTCTCTTTACCAAATGTGAAGTTCCCATCCATGCGATCACAAGTCAAGGTGTCACTGCTGTCACAATCCAATACATTCAAAATGTTTACATTATGTTTTGAAGAATTAAGGATGAGAAGAGGGAAGAATGGCATTGAGAGTGGTGTGAAGAAAATAAGGCAACAAAAGAAATGAAGCAACGATTGGCATGAGTAGAAATTCAGCATGATCAGAAACATGGGATGAGAAATAAACACAGTGATATAATCCTGTGAGACTCCAGAGACTTGGGAGAGGTGGAGACATCTCACAAAATGTAGACTGGACGTTGAAGCTTTTTATGTGGATATTAATGAGGAGGAATCGCACTGGAGCATTTAGATACATTTATGTATCCTTCTATGGCTTTCCAAGTGGCATGTCAATAGTATAAATGAATTAAATATGCAGTATTTTAGACTTCTGAAGATAATCTATTAAGGCAAAGGGCCTTTGTATACCATATTGAACCAAAGATACGAGGGCATTTTTGGAAAAGGAAGGAAAGGGCTTTTCTTGTCCTCTGTATTACTCTACATAAAAAATCAATTTTATAAATTCAAAGTAGTTTTACAATAAGAAAGCCAAATTCTCTTTTTAGAGAATTGTCCTACTATACATAGATAGGGCTGCTCTTAACTTTATGACTTTCCAAGTTACCACTCAGGGATAGTATCTTCCATCTCTTTAAGTACAATTGACCCTTTCTTCTCTTGTACGTGATACTGACCTGGTACAAGTTCAAGGGCGAAAAGGGGAACAGGACAAGGTATATCACATCAGCTAACATAAGGTCTTGCTGCTTCACCAGACAACTCTCAGTGGGCTACACAATCTGCTGGACATCTATATGGGGCCCATCATAGTCCAATGGGGTGTTTACTGAGGAATCTTCTACCGGGTGACTCAAGGACACACGAACCTTCCATCTTATGACTATGCCATGCCCAAGACCTTCTTCTGAGACATATACAGTAAAATCTTGGTTTGTGAGCATAATTCGTTCTAGAAACATGCTTGTAATCCAAAGCACTTGTATATCAAAGTGAATTTTCCCATAAGAAATAGTGGAAATTCAGATGATTCGTTCCACAACCCAAAAATATTCATATAAAAATGATTATAATATTGTAATATAATAAAAAATATAAAGAAAAAATAAACAAATTAACCTGCACTAATCTTTGAAAACCCTCGTGTCTGGTGTGAGGAAGACAAAAGAGAGAAGCGTTATTGTGTAGGATCACTTTCACTATCACTAACAAAATCACTGCTCTCTGGAATTTTTCCTTTCTTGCAACTTTAACAAGAAACCTATCCACTGACCTAGAATGAAGCAAAGCATTCCTAAGCTTACTCTTGTATAGGAAAGCAAAGGACTGTCTATAAGTGCTTTGAAATGACAAAATAAATAAATAAATAAATAAATAAATAAATAAATGCACTAATGTCAGTTATGAGCACCTTCCAACATTCTGAAAAAAAAATCACTGCTTTCTGCCAAACAACGTGTCCTGACACTGAGCATCTGAATGTGGGAGATGTTCACCCACAATCCCACAGTGAGAGAGAGAGAGAGAGAGAGAGAGAGAGAGAGAGAGAGAGAGAGAGAGAGAGAAGAACCACTGGCTCAGTTTGATCGTGTGACATTCAGTGTCATGTCCTACTCATATTGCAAGACATGGCTCATTTATCAAAGTTAAAACTTATTATAAATGTTTGCTCATCCTGTGGAACATGCACAGAATGAGTTACTTGCAATCCAAGGTTTTACTGTATATTTAACAATTTGGTATAAAATAATTTCAATTTCCAGAATCAAAGATAGGCTGTAGTCAAATCCAAGAACGAAAAAGGCTGCACCACGAGCCGTGCTGTTATTGCTGTGGTTTTGAACGCTCCCCACCCCTGTTCACCTCTTGTACTGCTGATTGCACTCAGAATATGAAGTATGTATTTAATAAAAGGACATCTGGCTCTTCTTAATGTCGAAATTATCAAAATTTCATGTGTCCGTGGTGTGTTTACTTTGAAACAGGTTCAAATGAAGTTCACTTTGACAGAAAGCTCTGATGACTTTATGCATTAATTAGCCTGGTCTAATGGTCAGAGCATTAAATGAAGTCAGCAGTCCTGTTCGTTAGCGCCTTTTGGACCCACATCGCCTGCTGTAAGTATTTTTGAGAAGTCATGGCTCATTTTCTCTAGCTGTCACACAGAGATGATCCTAGGGTAAAGCAGGTCATTAAACTACTCTAGGCTCTGAGGTATGACAAACTCCAGTGCTGCCAAAGCTCCTGTGGGGACTCAAAAGGATAGCAAAGCAGAGGCATCAAATGTTGGCCTGGGACTTGATTTTTATAAGCCCTAGACTCATATCTTAACTGAAGCACTGTTCCAATGCTCGAATAATACGATTTGGAGGCCTCTGCATTTGAAATGATGGAGAGTCAATTGCAGTGGCTCATCTCAGCCACATTTCCTCCACAGCAGACGTGCACAGGCACAGATATATACGGTCATCCACTAGACTAGAAGAAAAGAAGTAACTTTTGGAAGCACACTGTGTATTTAATTGTTATTAAAAAGAAGAAGAATAAGGGCGTCTTGGTGGCTCAGTTGGTTAAGCGTCTGACTTCAACTCTGGTCATGATCTTGTGGTTTGTGAATTCAAGCCCCGCATTGGGCTCTGTGCTGACAGCTCAGAGCCTGGAGCCTGCTTCAGATTCTATGTCTCCCTCTCTCTGCCCCTCCCATGTTCATGCTCTGACTCTCTCTGTCTCCTAATGATAAATATAAACGTTAAACAATGTTTAAAAAAAGAATAAAACAAAGCTCGGCTAATACTAATTGAGAGACTGTTACTGTCAGGCTCACTCGGACCTCTGTACCATAAGAGGGAGAACTACCATGAATGAAAAGTGGAAATTCTAGAACGTTTGTATAAGTCAGTGAAATGGCTTTTACTATGTGATTTTAATTAAAGTAATCCTCATTTTAAAAATGGGAATAGTATATAAAATATCCTTCCAAGAAACTGGGAATTGAACATAATATTGTGCGTATAAACCCAAATGATGAGCCCCAAAATGGCAGCACTGACTTCTCATGTCTTTGTTAGCCTCAATGGGAGGGAGGGTTGTCAAGAGTGATAATCCCATAGGGATGTATCTTGGGAAAAAATTAAAAGAACTTCTTTGAACTCCTTATTGTAAAGAAGACAATATTTAAATATTAAAGAAATAATACTAAAGAAGATATGGTTTATATATACAACGGAATACTACTTAGTGGTGAGAAAGGCGAAATCCTGCCATTTGCAGCAACATGGATGGACCTGGAGGGCGTTATGCTAAGGGAAATTAGTCAGTCAGAGAAAGAAAGATGATATATGTTTGCACTCATATGTGGAACATGAGAAACTTAACAGAAAACCATGAGGGAACGGAAGGGGAAAAAATTAGTTACAAATAGAGAGGAAGGCAAACCATAAGAGACTTTAAATACAGAGAGCAAACTGAGAGGTGATGGGGAGCAGGGCAGGGGAGAGGGGGAAATGGGTGAGGGGCATTGAAGAGAGCACTTGTGGAGATGAGCACTGGGGGTTGTATGTAAGTAATGAACCACGAGAATCTATCCCCCCAAACAAAGAATACTCTGTATACACTGTATGTTAGCCAACTTGACAATAAATTATATTAAAAATAATAAAATAAAATAAAATAAGATTTGGTAAAAATTTAAAAAATACTTTTCTAAAGAAATCTCTGCTGTGGAAAGAGTATTTTGAAAATGGATGTTTGGAGAAGCTTCCATTAGTATAAGGTTTCAATGCAGAAAGCAATTAAATGAGTGTAATGTAAAAAATTCTTTGGAAAAAAATCACCTGGATACAAAATTTTCTGACTTTTAAGATGTCTTCAAATGAGGGGTTGAGTAGATTTTGAACTCATTTGTTAAAATTGTACAAATCCAATTGTTTTGTATGAATAATCAATTGACCTTGAGGATTATATAAATTTACCACTCAAATTACCAAACAAACCCTTTACTTAATTTGTGCCTGAGATTTAAAAATAGTGCCTTGAGTTAGCAAATATAGCCAATGAAACAAAGATGCATTTGTTTTATTTGGGTCTGCATACATTTGTGGGGATGGTCCTCAGCTATAAGAGTTAGTGGTAATAAGTCTCACGAGGAATTACATAGCAATCAAGGGAAAATATACTGACTTATATTTAATCACATTACTAATCTCCCCCCACCCCTCCAAACCCAGTCCACTAGCCTGTATGGATTGGCTTTTGTCTTTGTTTTTCTTTTGGTGAGGGAGAAGTGGTGACTGCAAATAGCTAAAATTAAAAATTAATTTAAAATCATTTCCTCATACCACTTTTACTTTCCATTTCATTTTTATTTAAAATTTACAGAATATATTAGAAAAAATACATACACAAATTATAAATTAGTCAAAACATATATTTAATATAGCAACATGCTCAAGAGGTAGACACTCAAGTATTTTTTACTGATAAAGGAGCATAATAAAATTTTAGAGATACAATATAAGGCTATAAAGAAAGGTTCACCCACTTACATATGAAATGAGCTTATGATGTAAATATTGGTCTCCGTGTCTCACCCTTAGTCCCTAACTATCCTGCTTCAACTGCATCTATCTTGCAAATTTATCCAATATGCCTTATAGAGATAATGAAATAGTATACAAACGAAATTACTATAATGTTCCCATCCAACTCACCTATTCTTTCAAGGAAAGCCTAAACAAGTTCCATAAAAATCAAGTATGGCACCTAATTAAATCAGAGTTACAAATTATACAAATATTTTTAACATAGTTGTTGTAATTTCCTTCAATCCTGAAATTTTAGCCACAGTGTGAAAACTGTCATTATAAATGTCATTATAAATGACAATAATAGTGATAAACATAATGATTGAATGTCAGACATTTCCCAGATGACAAATAACCTGATTCTCTGAGGCTATCACTTCAGTGATATGAGCCATCGATTTAGAATAAAATGATCTGCTTTTTGTACTGATTCTTCTTATTATTATCTAACTGACAAACCACTTACCTTGTCTCTTCTTCAGTACCCTCACATGCAGATTGAAGATACCTGCTCTGTCTCAAGGGGCTGGCGAAAGTATCACATACTACAAACTATAATCATTTATATTTGAAATAATTTGATACAGAATAAGATGTTATCTTATCTTATAGCCTGTGTATCAAGCTCAGAAATGAGGTTGTAGACATATAAAGAATAGAAAGATACACAAAGAATAGGACTATAAAGATTAGAATGTGCAGTCAAAAAAAAAAGCATAGATTGAAAAGGCAGATAATTTAGACAGGAAGATGATTTTTGATGAATTAAGGCCCAATGAGATACAAACCTATGAAATGTACATTATGCCATTGTAATACCACTATTATTTTTTCCTACTTGAGTCCTAGGTGAAGTTGACATTTGCCGGTAATCAGGTCATTTGTTATGTAAACGCTTACCTAGAAAATCAATAAGAACTCAAAGCAGATGTCCTCAAGGGCTGTTCTTTTTAAAATAGATTGTTGCCCTAGGTTGTAATCATTATATCTCACTGAGTTTGTGAAAGAAGTCACAAAGGCATTTCTCTGAATTATTTAGATTCATAATGAGTGACATAATTTCTCTGAATTTTATATTTTTCCAAATATTTGGCTCCCTGGGTCTGGGTTCCAAGAATTTTGCAGAGTCCAGTTGAGATCATATACCATATAACTCACTGCTGGTAGTAAAAAAGCAATATAATTCATGATCAGCTTGTAAGTCTGCTTCTTTGCCTAATTTTATATAAATCTGAAGGGCTTCTGTTGGACCACCATCTTGGAATAATAGAAGTTGGCCAAATGTTGACCATAAAAAGAGAAATAGACTGTAATTTTTTACAGTAAATCTTTTTCTATAAAATGTCAGATAGGATCAGGGTGCTTGGGTGGTTCAGTCCATTAAGCACTCAAGACTTTGGCTCAAGTCACGATCTTATTGTCTGTGAGTTCGATCCCCGCCTGGGGCTCTGTGTTGACAGCCCAGAGCCTGGATCCTGCTTCGGATTCAGTGTCTCCTCCTCTCTCTTTCTGCCCCATCTCCACTCATCTGTCTCTCCCCAAAATAAAATAAACATTAAAAAAATTTTAAGAAGTGTCAGAAATATTTTCAACTTTGAGGGTCATTCAGTCTTTGCTGCAACTACTCAACTCTGACAGTATAGTGTAAAACCAGCTGTAGACAATACATAAACAAATGGGCAAAGCTGTGTACCAGTAAAATTGTATTTTCAAAGAGAGACCATGGGCCAGATCTGACCTGCAGACAGTTTGCCAATCCTGATCTAAGGATTGCTTGAGGCCTATACCAGGCATTAAATTAATAAGATTTATAAATTGCTTTATTTGGTTTATTCTAAAATAAAAATTAGGACCTGCCTATTTTCAAACTAACTTCATATTTTAACTAGTGCCTCATACATTTATGCTTCCCATACTTATTAAATAGTTTTTAAAAGGAGGTATGTAACTTCTTCCTCACAATACTTAATCTTACTTGAGTTAGCTTTCTGCCCAGAGTAATCAGCTTTTACCTACAAAACCATTATGCTCAATGGAGTAAAAAGTGATGATGCTTTTCTTCTTAGAGTTCAAATTCAGGAAAAAAAAAAAGTCAAGATGCAAATGAAATATACAAACACTGGAAAGGAATCATGAGAGCCCAGACCTGCCCACCAGAATTATAATAGTTTATGCAGAGGTCTTAATTGGGTTTTGTCCTGTATTCAGTCTAGATGGTCTCAACATCATACTCTCTCAAGGCTGCATCCCTGGAATGGCTCTGCCTGTGGGGACAGTGGGTATAATGTACACTCCATGGACTGGATGGGGCGGGGAGCCCCCGTTTGTCTTGGTCCAGCACCCAGGTCAACGGATAGTCATATCCTTTTGATTACCTCCTCCAACATAAAGTAACATACATAATTTCCGATATACATAATATCTGTTTTATTTTTATTAATCCTTTCCTTTATCACCTTTGAAAAACGTTTTTTTTATCAAAGGGGATATCTAGATCTTCACTATATTTTTTCTAAACATATTTTCTTATAAGTACTCAATCAGACAGCTTACATTAGCTTACCATATTTTCATTCTGTGTTCAATATAAACATATTCAAAATTTGATTTTAATATAAAAATAAGTCTTTAAACTCATCGTTTTTTCAATTTTTATAACGTGTTCTAGGATATAAACATCTTAGTACACCAAAACTATTCTGCGCCTTTAAAATATGATTTCTCCTTTGAGGCTCTTTTATAATTGCAAAAACATTGTTCTCTCTTGGGAATAAGCTATCAGTCAGATCTCACACTTAACCCTTTGACCCCTCTCTCTGGATATTGAGTAAAGCTTTAGTAATTGACAGTGTGTTCCCTTGGGTTTGGCATTCAGCTCGGAATCCACAAGGACTGAGCACAAGATAGATACTATCACTGTCTCATTAAATGCTTTCAGAACAGTTCCTTTTTACAATACAAATAACTGTGATGGGCAGGCTTTGGAGTTAAAGAAATGATACATAAATGCACTTGCCCAAAATACAAATGTTTTCTGGTTTTTACACGAAGGCTTAAATTACCCATTTTGATTTCGCTATAAACATCACAGTAATAATACCTGACTATTAAAGCTTTATCTTGTATAATTTTTTGTCCTGTTTGTGTTATGCCCAAGATCACAATATCGTCCCCAAAAACCAGAGACCACCAGGGAGACCGAGTCACACATGCAAAAACAAAGGGCTTTATTAGGGGCTCAGGCTCACCAGGCCTAAACTCGGGCTCACAGACTTTGCCAGCACAGTGGATCCGTGCTGAGAGCCCCGAACAAACGCAGGGTAGGGCCTTTCTGGGGCTTGGGAGGGGGGGTTACAGGAAATTGTGACACGGGTACAGTGACCCAATCATTATTGCATAACGTCATTGGCAGTAACTTTAACCATACACATTGTCCATAGTGTTCCTTACTTTTGGTGGGACCCAATCACAACAGTTAGAGTGTTAACCAATTACAGAGTGGATCCAGGACCCAGGGCCCTCACATAGGGTGTAACTAACCTTAAGATATAAGTGATTATCTATAGCTTCTATCTCTAGGCCTGCCCTTAGGAATGTTAAGGGTGTCAGCTGGCCTTTCCTGATTAGGTGTTACAAGGGTGGTCCCTCCTGCCTTGGGCAATGTGTGCCCTTCTATTGTCTAATGATTCTGAGAAATTGACACCTAGGCCTCCAAGGTCAGAGGGGAAACTTGAAGCCTGTCATGGAGTCAGTTTATTCAGACCTGCGTCCTTACATTTGTGTTTTTTCCAATTTAGTGGACCACTATATCCATGTATGCATGACATAGAAAATAACTTTTCCCGTGTACCACATAGTCTTGGCTTAACTTAATAGTTTTATTAAATGTTATCATAGTCACACTTGTCTTTAATGTTTGTCTCAAATTCTAATATCTTGTTTTACAGTGCACCTTCCATGCTTCCGAGCTGATTACAGCCTTCTGATTATTTGTATCAAGTACTTCTCTTTCATTAATCACGGAGCATTTATTCTTCTCATTTTCGATCTTTGTTTCCTTCAATGTTTATTCATCTTTACTGTCACTGTTTCATCTTCATTTCATGGCTAACCTAGCTTCTGTTTCAAGGGCATATCTATGGTTCCTCAGTGGTCTTTCTCATGGGTCAGTTATCTGTGTACTTCTTACACTTAGCGTTTTACTAAGTATATCAATGTGAAGAGACACATAACACTATTTGTTTAAACAAATAAGCACTTCCAAATCTGCACGGCTACTAAAAACATTTTTATACCTTAATGTTTGTTTAGCTGTAATTATTGAAAAACGTAAGTAAAAGCTGAGAATTACACAGTGATTTTAAACAGCTCCTGCTTTTCACTGTCCAGTGTTAATATTTAGAAAATAATGCATGTTTTCCCTGTGACTGTAAGTCGGTGGAGTGCTGGCTGGCTGCACTGGTCAAGTGCAAGCCATACCCGGTTGACCTTGAGGGAATTTTATGGCACTCTTAAAATGAAGTAGATGACAAAATTTTATATGCTATATTTTTCAAATTCTGTTTCGAAGGACCTTCGCAGTAAAGTAGTATATCTAGGAGTTTTGAGAGCAGTGAAAACACTCTGAGTGTGAGCAAAACAGTAACAATGTATTGTGAACAGCACAACATCAGGAGTGTTTCTCACCTTGTGGTGTCCTCCTTTGTTTTCAGTGTGTGGCAGGGTGCCAGGAACCTGGCTTTCCAGGCAGTATCTGTTTAAGGAATATTGACTTTGTTACAAAACAAAAATTTCTAACAGCACAACGTTTAAAACATTTCTCTAACTAAAGCACTATTCTAACCTTATGAGAAACACACAGCCAATGAGAGAATTTGTGTGTGTGTGTGTGTGTGTGTGTGTGTGTGCGCTCATGTATGTGCATGCTCTTACTTATGTGTTTTTTTACATTTTTTTCCTGTTTTTTATTTATTTTTGAGAGACAGAGAGAGCCAGCACAAGCAGGGGAGGGTCAGAGAGAGAGGGAGACACAGAATCTGAAGCAGGCTCCAGGCTCTGAGCTAGCTGTCAGCCCAGAGCCTCACCTGGGGCTTGAATTCACGAACCATAAGATCATGACCTGAGCCGAAGCCAGACGCTTAACCGACTGAGCCACTCAGGCGCCCTGATTATGTGTTTCTTTAGTGTGGTGTGTCCTATAAAGGGAATTTTAATTCTTACCAGGTCATGTAAAACCCCATCTTTTCTAAATTTAGTCGTTGATTTATTCATACTAAGTAAATATTCTGAGTATTTTGTAAAGCGATCCTTCTGTCTCAGCCCCAACTGTATATTAATCGCTTATCATCCCAAGTTTGTATCTATTTCCCAAACCTTCAGTTTCATGGCAGACTAATGAAAACTGTGACCAGAAGATCCACCATATTTAAAAATAATGCTCTAAAACATAATAAATAAATAAAAATAAAATAATGCTCTAAGATTCTACTTTTTAATAAAGCACAGACCAGGGGTGCCTGGGTAGCTCAGTCAGTTAAGTGTCTGACTCTTGGTTTTGGTTCAGGTCATGATCTCATAGTTTCCTGAGTTCAAACCTTGCTTCTGGGATTCCTGCCCTGTCAGTGAAGAGCCTGCTTAGGATCCTCTCTCCCTTCCCTTTCTCTTTGCACCTCCCCTGCTCTCTGTCTCAAAATAAATAAATAAACTTTAAAAAAAAAAAAAAAAAGCACAGACCAAATCAACCAAATCAAGAATAAAGAGTGAAGAATAAATGTTAGTCCGTAGCAAAAGGTGTGATTTCTCTCATTCCTGTGCCAACCATCCTTATGTTGGGAATGGCAGAGAACAGTCTGACAGAAAGCAGAGAAATGCCTTTGAATAATGAGATGGCAGGTATGTGGGTATTACTGGGTGGCTAACTTACCTGGTCAGTACGTGATTTCGGCATATTCATCCCAGAGTCTTTCTCTGCTTTTCCAGAGCAGTTCCCACGGCCATGTGTTTCCATAGCAACCTGTCCTTTGCATTTCATTATATGCATCACATATGTCTTACTTGTTCCATGTACCAGTGTCTACCTTGTCAGATTATAAATTCCACAAAGACAAAGACCTAGCCCGTCTTGTTCATTGGTGTTGACCCAACATGTAAGACAGTATTTGGCCTTTTGTCAGCATTCAGCAAATATTTGTTGAATGTGCAAATTGATTAAAATACAAACCACTTGAGAGATTCAAATTATTGGAATTGATGGGCTTGCTATGATGATTGCCCATGTAATTTGAATAGGGGCGCCTGGGTGGCTCAGTGGTTAAGCATCTGACTCTTGAATTTAGCTCAGGTCATGCTCCTGGGGTTGTGATATTAGCCCTGCATTGAGCTCTTCACTGAGCGTGGAGCCTGCTTCACATTTTTTCTCTCTCTCTCCCTCAGCCCCTCTCCTTTGCTCACTCTCTCTCTCTCAAATTAAAAAAAAAAAAAAGTAATTTGAGTAGAAGAGCCAGGAAGGCCTTGTATTTTAAAATCATCTCTCCTACATCCTCTCCAGGATGTTTAAAATTCCACCATTAAGGCACTGCCTCTACAAGGGACCATTGGTCAAATGAAATTTAAAACAAAGGACCTGTTTTCATCCAGTACCCTAAAATCATTTCTTATGAAAAAGTTTATCCAGGGCAAACTTTATGGGAAGTTATCAAAGAGAAGGTTGTAAAGAGGACCAGCATAGGGGTGCAGGGAAGGGAAGGAAGGAGGAATGACAGTGTCCCTAGGGGCACGGGGCCCTGCCTGTGGCTCACTCCTGATAAGAGCACTCCCTGTGGTCCCCGTACCTGGAGAAGATCTATGATGGCTGATGCTTCAACTGATCTAGGTGAGAGGCTTAAAAAAATAGAGAGAGGTGGTGCTCAGGACAAAATGTGCCCCTTCGCTATTTTTTATCTGCCTGTTCCTGTTTATGGACATCATAGAATGGAAGGAACAACCTTTTCACACATCTTTCTCATTTTTCCCCGCTATTACCCAGAAAAGCTAGTTTGTGTACTGTTATAAGAAAAACAGCCTAGAGGACAGTTTGCTTTTAAAAATTAGTATGTAATGCATTTACCTGGAAAGTACTCTAGTAGACAAAACCGAGTCATGCCTTTTGTCTGCTTTCATAAAGCACTGAGCGCTCCAAGTAATGTAGCGCTCTTTGACAGAGAAAAACAAATTGTTCCTTTTCGATCATCAATTATGTAATAGAGTATGAAAAGAAGCATTCTTGACATTGGAATCATTTTCATGTGCTACTGAGCACGTATCGAATGGCATTTTTAAAATGGGCTTACACAGTCGTATTCTATTAAAAAGTATATGTATTTCTTAGTCAGAATGTTATCTGCTAGTGGGTATGACATCAAACAGAGAGGTGTACCTTAGTGGACTTCTTCTATATTTTATTATTTACCCCACAGTAGCTTTCTAGTTACAAGAGTTCCTCAAGTCCAAAATGTATAGATTTTTCAAGTGTTAAATGGCATATGAGTCTTATCCTGAAGTATCATGAAATTATCAGAGAAGTCAAATGCTGTTAAATCTTAAAGACTAAATGCCTAAGATGGACAGATGCCAACTAGGAAAAATCCATTCTAACACAGTGTAGTGGTGTTTGAGGCCACGTGAAAAGTTTATTTTTCTTTTCTCAAAACTTTTTACTGCATGGGGCACCTGGGTGGCTGAGTTGCTTAAATGTCTGACGTCAGCTCGTCATGATCTCATGGTTCATGAGTTCCAGTCCCACATCAGGCTCCACGCTGACAGCACAGCGCCTGCTTGGGATTCTCTCTTTGTCCCTCCCCTGCCCACTCTCTCTCAAAAATAAATAAATAAACTTAAAAAAAATTTTTAAATACCTTTTTACTGCATAACACCAAATATATAGTTCTGTCTGTCTTGTAGCTTTTGAGTACAAGATCTCCTACTTAAAAAACAAAAAAACAACAATAAAAAACAAAACAAAACAAAAAAACCCATAGCCGAGCAGCGCAGCCTTTCCTTGTCTGTGGAACTCTTCCACGTGTCCATTCATCATGGTTGGGTAGAAAGCATGCAGTTAGTGACTTAATACAGCAAATCGACCATGGACCTTGAGTATTTGGAAGGTGCTAACCTGAGGAATGGGGCACTAGAAGAGAGGAAGTGGAGAAATAAGAATCAGAAATCTGCCTAACAGGATTCTGAACCTTGGTTTTCCTCATCTGTACACCAAAGCCTATCACTAGAGAACTGTAGCTTCTCCTCCAAGTCTATCGCTCTTGCATTCCAAGTCCGTATCAAAACAGTAGCAACCATGTGTGGGTGGCAGGGACCGTGGAGAAAGGACATGAAGAGGGAAACAGCTGTTTTCATTAGATTAAGACCACAGTTTATGTCCTCTGAGCCTTTCTCTTTGTGACCAGCAGAGATTTCTAAAGAAAGGCCACTGCCATCCCTAACAAACTTCAGTTTTTTGTAGCAGTTTCAACTATAGAATTGATGTTATGGTTCTACCTATGTCTCAAAGATGCCATTGAACTTTACATCATTCATATATCTGCAACTGGCATTCAAGTCGTAAAATTTCTCAGCAGTGACACTTCTAGAATTGGCCATTTTGCAATGGTTCCAGAGACAAAGTGTGCTGTGCAGTTGAGATGTTTATTTTCTTGATTTACGAAGCGCTTATTTCTCAAGTAATGACAAAGTTAAATAAGTGAAACATGGCATAAATCTTAAAAGTTAGATCATGTAAGGAAACTTGGGAAACTAAATGTCAATCTTACTTGATTCTTATGTATATATACTCTGCCAATTTTAGTGCTAATTAAAGCAATCCATATCTTCTGGACACTATTATGTGCCATTAATTTTACATTAGAAATGTTGCCCAATGAACTGATACAGACATACTTGAACACTGTTTATGTATGTCCAAGTTCATCCTTTGAGAAATTAAAGTTCAAAAGAGGGAAAAAATGTAAATTAGAAAGGAAAGTTAAAAGAAATTAGGGGCACCTAAGTAGTTCAGTCAGTTAAGTGTCTAACTTTTGATTTTGGCTCAGGTCATGATCTCACGGTTTGTAGGTTCAAGCCCCACATAGGGCTCTCTGCTGACAGCACAGCACCTGCTTGGGATTCTCTCTCTCTCCTTCTCTCTCTGTTTCCCCCCACTTCTCAAATTAAATAAATAAACATTTTTTAAAAATGCAATTGGGTGATTAGGGCCAAAATCAAATTTTAAAAGTTATCTTAGAACTAGAAAAAATCTTTTGGGGCATTTTTAATATCACTTAGTTAATTCTTTACTGCTTGAAATAAGCAAGGCATATGTATCTTTACTACTTGATAAATTGTAGCTAAAGAACAAAATTAGTAAGCGGCCAAGCCAGGATTGAATTTAATTCTCTTAGTATGCCCTTTAGCTTCAGAATTTTTCACGGTTAAAGTGAATTCACTCCCACGTAAATATCAATGGGACATAAGTGATTCTTTTCCATGATCACGCCACTAAATTCAACCAAACGCTTCAAGAAACAATATCACTAACTGTGTGAGGAAACCAACACGGTTACAGAATATTAGTCAAAGAAGTGATACAAATCATTGCCTTCTGATAATTCAGCAATAAAATTAAGTTTTTCTTTCCCAAATTATTTGATATACTGGTTTGGAAGCTGAAGTTTCATTGAAGACTAATTAGATGTCTTCTGTTTCCCATCACTGAGCCAATGGACAGGGTGTTTTGTGGACAAACTTCAAGAAGGCAGAGCCATGGTGTGTGTCTCCTTCAGCCAGTAGATCTGGCCATAATTCCGCTCAGCCAGTCACTAGTGGTGAAATCAAAAACAACTTATGTGACTCAGTAAGCCTCAGTTTCCTCATTTATACAATAAAGATATCCATACTCCATCTTGCAGAGTTATTGGGAAAACAAGAAGTAATGAGTGTTAAGTATTGATCTTAAATTTATGTTGCTCATTTTGAGTTTTATAGGCATATATTTTTGATTCACCTATGATCACCAAAAGCCAAACCAACTGCAAAATTTAAGACAAAAACACTTCTTTTCTTTTTAATGGAAGTATCCTACACTCTAAACCTCACTTGCAGTCTCCCTACCCCCCAACTAAGGCAGAGGACTCTCACAAAATGAGAATAAAGTGCGAAATAAGTGGACTATGATTTATGCTCAATCATTTTCCCTTAAGCAAGGTGACTGATCAAAAACTCACATTTGCAATATTCTAAAGAGGAATACAAAGTTGTTAGTGAAGTTAGGTGAACAAGCAGAGCAGAAACAGAAGACGGGGGTAAGGTGTATCAGAGTCTCAGGAAACCCAGTCTGATAAAGAGCTGTTTGAGAACATGCATTCCATTCATATATGTCCAAGCTATTTAGAGGAGATGGGTGCAGTATAAACTTCTGAAATAAAAAATTTACCTTCTTATGACATTCAGTCATCTTCAAGAGTATTTAACATTCAACAAAAAATTTGCCAAATAAGAATAATTTTATATAAGCTTGGCTTGTAATTTAGTGTGACAAAATACTTCAAGGATTTCTCTCTCTCTCTCTCTCTTTCTCTCTCTCTGTATATACATATATATATAGAGAGAGATATTATCTGCTCAAGGATCTTGATTTTAAAGAAAAAAAGATGTAAGCCCAGATTGTTTATCATTTTTTAACTCACAGAGCTGGTGAGGAATGAGGAGTTCTATTTCCCAGGTGGTAGAGACCACACACCAGGCCCCACACTTAGTCAATCCTTGTAGAAGTTTTGGTCCTACTCCGTCCAAAACTGTTAATCCATGTCCATCAGGCAAATCTCCTTTTTTCTTAAGTTCTTCCCACTTTTAAAACCTGATCATTTGGAATTTCCTCTCATGTCCAGTCTCCTAAAGTCTCTCCAGATCTCTTCAGTAGAATAATTTGCTTAAACTTTTCTATTTCATGAAAAATATCCACTCCAACCTCTAACAACTAGACCTCAGCCAAGATGAATCATCAGGTGAAACTGAGAAGCAGGAGAGGAACGTGAGTCAATTCCTGCGAGCAGAGGCTCGGACGGGTTAGCTGGAAGAAGGGTGCCACCCACTGGACAAAGAGAGTATTGCCTCCTCAGAGACTTCTAAAACGGTAAAGGAATGTTTGCAAAGGAACTCAAAAATTTAATTCCCTCTCTTTTCTTATTTCCATTGATTTTGCTGGCATCAAGCACAGAGAATTAGATTTTTGATTAGTCATAATTCTACTTTATTGCATAGTCATCATTATTGCATTTAAGGCAAGGCCTGCTTTTAGGTAGTTAGTTTTTGAGTTAATAATTTTTAATAGTATAATAAGCCTAAGGGGCCCACCACCCTGAACAAAAACAAGCTCTTAACAAGAATCTCCGTGCAGACCACCCCACCCCATCTCCTTGCCTGGCCCCACCCGGAATGGCCCGTCTCATACAGATTTGAGACACTATTGTCATAGACACCCACATTTCTGAATTTTTTGTTATACTGAACTAACAATTATTTTTCTAAGTATCAACACTGACCAACTCCATGATTTTCTAACAATTCAATTAATTAACTTTAATTACATTAAAATAAGTTAAATTAAATTTCAGCTTTAAAAGTGGAGAAGCAAGAAGGCAGAGTTTGGATAAGGCCTTGAATTCTGGAGTCAGCTTGCTTCTGGTTTAAATTCGGGAGTCACTGCTTATTACCACCAGTGACTCCCACCCTGGGCGAGCCACCAACTTCTCTAAGCTTCTATTTCATCATAATTAAGGACAGCTAGTATGGTGAGGATGTGACCATACAATTGTGAAAAGTGGCCTGGTACGGAGAAAGCACTTGACATATGCAACCTAGTTTTATTTCTATCTACTATTCTCGAGGGAAGTATTTTTAATATTATGTTTAGAAATGTATAGTAATAGCATGTCATAAAACAAGTTTCACGTCATTGTGAATTTTTTTTAAATTTTTAAATGTTTATTTATTTTTGAAAGACAGAGCACAGGCAAAGGAGGAACAGAGAGGGAGAGTCTGAAGCAGGCTCCAGGCTCTGAGCTGTCAGCACAGAGCGCAGGCTTGAACCCATGAACTGTGAGATCATGACCTGAGCCAGAGTTGGACGCTCAACTGACTGAGCCACCCAGGTGCCCCATGTGAATCTTTAATTACAAGGAGATGATCACTATTACTACTTGTAACAATGGTTTTTAAAACACTTTAGCTCATATGATATAAAGAATTGTATAAGGTAGGTTCGACCAGCAACATTATTTCAAATTCACACAATTGAGATTGTATAAGATCTACAATAATGCTGTTTTTTAAAAACTAGACATAGATTTCCCTCTCACAAAATCATCAGGGCTCCTTTCAACTTGCAACTCGATCCTCAGCATGTCCACTGTCTCCTCGGAATCCACTTACGTGCTGGAGCCCCAGCCATCGTGTCTGCACTTGAGCGGATAGAAGGAAGGGAATAAGAAGAGCACACCACCTCCCTTCCAGAATATTTCCTTAGGTCATAGGCAACGCTTCTGCTTATGTCCCATCAGCCAAGCCTTCCTCATGAAACCATAACCAGCTTCAAAAGCCGGAAAGTAAATATTTAATCCAGGCAGCCACGACTGCAGCTGCAAATGAGAAGCTCTAGGGAAAATGAAAGAGCAGAACATGGATATTGGTCTGAACCAGGAGCTTCTGCCATACAGAACAAGACCTTCTTCTGGGACTTTTCTATCCACAGTACTGAGTCTTCTACTTGTCCCAGTTAGGAATCTCAAAAGGAGAGCTGAGCTCGGAGCCCTGCAGCGCGCTCTTGGGTGACAACCGATGCTGCAGTCAGCCGCTGCTCTCCATGCTGGCTCTCCTGAGCTGAGGCATGTCACCATGGGAACAGGACATCGTTTATTGTAACCAGCCAAAGGAGGGTTTGTCTGCCTGATTCACAGCAAGTCAATAAAAACCTGCACTGAGCTTTTGCAGTGAAGAAAGGCTATTTATTGGGTTAGCGCCCAGAGGTCTTTTCCATGTCAGGAGACTTAGAATCTGAAGAATATACATGGCTTTATTGTTTATGTGCGAGAATTCATTAAGTACATCTGGTGATCGTGTCTCTAGCGTAGTACTGGCTAACTCTGTATCCTACGGTAAGCAAGCATTCTCGTCCCTTGAACCTAGGCCTACGTGTTTCTTGGCCAGTCTGGTTGTGCCTGGTTGGATATGACCTCCGTTGCTCATCCTTCCATTGGAACTGAGAAAATGGATGCCTGCTTCATTATTTAAAATTTGTATTAAAAACTTAATTCCTCTGATGTCATCTTATCAATGCGCTTGGCATGGAAAACTTAGGCATAAGATTTCCTCATGCTTACATTTCCTTCTGTCTGTGTATTTTTTTTCCCTTGATGAAAACTTTCAAGGATCACCGAATACAGGGGTCAGCAAACTCTTGCCTGATGGCCAAATTTAACCCACTGCTTATTTTTACAATACAGTTTTATGAGAACACGGATAAATCTACTTACTTATACATGGTCTATGGTTGCTTTCATATATATTTCGCTATAATAGCAAAACTGAATAGTGACAGAGATTGACCCACAAAGCCTAAAACATTTACTGTGTAGCCATTTTACAGAAAAAGTTTGCTTATCCCTAACTAGAATCTTGGACCAGGAAACACTTTAGAGACGACCCAGTGCATGGGTTCCCATCTTTGACCCTTCAAAAGTATAGTACCTCCTTTCCCCTGACCCCTAGTGTCTTCTGCCTTAAAATTATATTTTATATAATACAAATATAAATATATGTGTTAATTAAATAATTTAACACATAGACTGACTTTCAATCAGAATACTTGCTAACGCAGGACACCTTGAGGGGCCACATTAAGCTAAACTTTTTTTTCATAAAAAGTAAAGAGACAGTTTTATGCAGACCGGGTGCCCTAGTTGAGGAGGGCATAATTGATTTCAATTAAACTTTCTTCAATTTCTTTTTAGAGAGAGAGTGGGTGTGTGTGTGACTAGGGGAGAGGGGCAGAGGGGCAAAGAGAGAAAGACAGACAGAGAGAGAGAACCCGAAACAGGCCCCATGCTCAGCACAAGCCTGACAGGTCTTAATCCCACAAGCCTGGGATCATGACTCCAGCCGACAGCAGGCGTCAGATGCTCAATGGACTGAGCCACCCATGCATCCTAAGCTTTATTTTAAACGCAATAAGGTTTTCGTATTTCCCTGACATTCTAAAAGACCCGGGGGAGTTTGGAGACCCCAGGTTGAAAATCCTATAGGCGAAGAAACCAGCATACTGAAGTTCTTGCTCAATTCAGTCAGACCCATTTTTCCATTTATTGCCTTGCCTCCTGCAGGAACGAATCAGAAACCAAGAAAGAATGGGTAGGTCTCCTACTCCCTCACTAAATATACACCAAAAAACAATGAGGATTCTTCAGGGATTTGGGGCCCTCACAGAAAGGTCAGATTGGGCATGAATCCTGGAAAACTAATAAATCTCTTGGAAGAGATTTTTTTTTAAAGAAAGATGGAAAAAATATACTATTTTAAACTGTTGATTAAGTGACCGACTTCAGCTCAGGTCATGATCTCACAGTTTATAGGTTCAAGTTCCACATCGGGCTGTGTGCTGACAGCCTGGAGCCTGCTTTGGATTCTGTGTCTCCCTCTCTCTCTCTGCCCCTCCCCTGCTCGTGCTCTGTCCTTCTGTCTCTCAAAAATAAATAAACATTAAAAACTTTAAAAATAAATTTTAAAAATGTTAATGGATAGTTGATCTATTTCAACACCTTTTTTTCCTTTTTTAATGTTTATTTATTTATTTTGAAAGAGAGAGAGAGGAGAGCGAGAGAGAGCACGGGCATGCGAGTGGGGGAGGTGCAGAAAGGGAGGAAGAGAGAGCATCCCAAGCAGGCTTTGTGCTGTCAGCACAGAGGCCTCTGTGGGGCTCCATTTCAGGAACCATGAGATCATGATCTGAGCAGAAACCAAGAGTCGGATGCTTAACTAACTGAGCCACCCAGGCACCCCATCAACACCTAACTTTCTAAACACAACAAATTTGAAGTTCCATGAATCATTACCAGAGAGTAAAACAACTGTTAGTCTTCTGCATTCTCCCAAAGAGTTCAGGCAGTTCCTTGAGAGAGCTTCTTCCCCTTGTCAACATCACATTTTTTCCTCTTAACTTTACTTATTTGGCAAGAAAGGCATTCCTGGTCCTGTGGTCCCCTTTCCCCATAGCACTGAAAATTTGCAGAATAATTTGTTCAAGTTACCAAGAGGGATTCCAACTGTATCTTCCACATTCGCTATCAACTTTGGAAGTGTTTTGCCTCAAAACAGGGTTAAACCTTGAACTCATTGGATTGGGAAATGGCCACACAAATTCCTTGGCAAAGAAGTCTTAGAATCAAACTGTTCTATTTTTCATCTTAAATGTATTAGAGAGTTGTTGTTATTGTTCTTTTGTGGTCCATATTCCATTTAGAAATAACTTAAAGTGTCAGCAAGTTGACAATAAGCATTATTGAAGTCTTTTACTGTTTTAATTTACTAGGGATACAAATAGAAAATAAAAACCAACCAAAAAAAATATTTTCCCCTTTGAGTGATCCAGAGAGGCAAACGTTAAGCCAGAACTGAGAGCTCCTGGCTATTACTCACATGTTCTCATCACCAAATTCAGTTAGGCTGGCCTGATACACTTTCTTCACAGTGTCCCTGGGCCCGGTATCGTATACAAAATACAAAATAAAAATAACATTTAACTCTAAAACAAAACTTTCCCATAAACTGAAATTAATTTTTTTAAGTTTTTATTTATTTTTGAGAGACAGAGAGATACAGCGCAAGCAGGGGAGGGTCAGAGAGAGAGAGGGAGATACAGAATCTGAAGCAGGCTCCAGGCTCTGAGCTAGCTGTCAGCACAGAGCCTGAGGTGGGGCTCCAACCCACGAACTGTGAGATCATGGCCTGTGCTGAAGCCAGACACTTAACTGACTGAGGCACCGAGGTGCCCCTAAACTGAAATTAATACTACAAAACAGTACAATTCTGAGCTTAGGCTAGAATAAAACTAGAACATAAAACACAACACTAGAACAAAACCCACATGTTCATAACTAAATTCTTTAATGGATACAAGTATGTGTTCTTAAAATTATAAAAGAACCGTTTTTGGTTTAATCCCACCACCTCATTCCCTATGTGTCCTAAACCATTCCTAGAAAATGAGACTAAAACTCTAATTGACGAATTTGGAAATTCCGCATATTTGAATCTTTTCATTTAACTCTTCTATTTTTGAGTTGTCTCCATCATTTTGTGAACCCAGTGCTCTAGGAGCATTAAATTGTCCAAATCTCAAAAATTCCTGCAAGCAAAGCCCTTCCATCTGTGAAGTGATGCTACCTACACCAAATCCTGTAAATAAAAAAAAAAAAAAACAATGGAATCCTGTGTGGAAAATAGATAATATAACTTTATACCTGAAGGTTATCTCAACAACTAAAAATATTCAAAAAATCATCTGAAAATTTTATCTAGATACTGTCAAATTTTTAGGTACTGAAAATTTCAAACAGTTGTCTGAGCTGTCCTGTTTATTTTTCTCACAAAACTTTTGCATAAAATTATAAGTCTTCCTGATACTATGCAATGTCATGACCAGGGAATATTTGCTACCACAGTAAATCATGCTATATAGCAGCGATGTGAGGTCTTTATGAACTTAAACACAATTCAAAAACAAAATATAGAAAGAACACTTTTCATCATCATTAAATGTCTTGAAATAATCTTTTCCAATTTGTCATAAATGCTGATGATATTGAAAAAAAAAGAACAAAAACACCATTGAATTATTTCGTGTGAAATGTGTTCTATAATACTCTTAAATTAGATTTTTTAAAAATGCCAGTATAGTAATCATTGGCTAAAAATATCCGATTATATTGATTTATTTCATGTATCTTAGCCAATTTACAGATACTTAATAACAGGAAATGTGTTTTTATTGCTTTTTAGAAATTACTGTATGTTTTAAAACTCTATTCAAAATGCAAATGTTCCTGGTATTGGAGAATTAAGAAATTACTAATTCAAAGACAAAAATTTTCCATTTAGTTCAAAGTTTCCCTTTAGCCTTTATCCTACAAACAATTTATCTTGGTTTAAAAAATACAAGAAAAGAAATACCAAAAAATATCAGTGTGAGATACTTTTGCCTATTATTTTTTTCAGTATCCTATGGAAACATTGCTTTCTATAGATTTTATTGCAAGAAAGTCACCTTTGGGGGACACTTTTAGATTTGTGCTTTGAAGTTTGTAGAAATAGACATATTTCCATTTCTTTCTAAAGCCTTGGTAAGTGAAAAATATTATATTGCCCCTACATCTTTGAGGCTCCATTCATATCAAAATCCAGTTCATCCACTGGAAATGATGGTAAACTACCCTGCATCTTTCTTGTTTTCCTCCCTTCCTACATTTTGCTCTCTCCCCAAGGAAATCCGTAGTATACCTTTAATTCAGCTAGTCCAAAACGCTACATTATCAAAATATTCCCTGTGGGATTAATAATCCACAAATCTAGCTTTGAGTCTTCAAGGAAAACCATTGCAGCACATCCTCAGATAAAAGGAGAAATAGCCCTAAAATGTCCTTTCTAAACCATCCATTAGCATTAAACTTGATTCTCAGAGAATGCTCAGGGGTAAGTGGCATACACAGAAAAAGACTCCACACAACAAAATGAATAAACTCTCTATATACACTGTATGTATGCATATCTTCCTGATTTCAACATGAACTTCCGTTCTTCTCAAAATAAAAGATACTATTATTTACCAAGCTTTGCAGTATAAATTCTGCACAAATTACTTTGGAATTGCAGTAAAAGGTTTTCAACCTTCACACTTAGGAGCTTTTTTTTTAAAAAAAAAAAAGTTTTTTAATGTTTTTTATTTTTGAGAGACAGAGAGACAGCACCAGCAGGGGAGGGTCAGAGAGAGAAGGAGACACAGAATCTGAAGCAGGCTCCAGGCTCTGAGCTAGCTGTCAGCAGAGAGCCTGACACGGGGCTCGAACCCATGAACGTGAGATCATAACCTGAGCCAAAGCCAGATGCTTAACCGACTGAGCCACCCCAGGCGCCCCTCATTTAAGAGCTTTTAAAGGCAGCAAAAGCCTTGGTTTCATCCAAAGATTCACTCTCATTGGTTTGGGGTACAATCAGTTTGGTCATTTTCTTCAAAGTTCAGGGGATGAGTGTTATTTGCAGCCATAATTAAGAACCAATGACTCCGGGAAAAAAATAACTTTATTACATAGCATTTAATTCACCTTTGGAAAGTCATCCATCCCCAATATATGTTGTGCATGTTACACTTGACCAAATATTTTCTATTGGAAAAGTGATGTCTCCAAAAAATATTAAAATATTGTTTGTTAAACACTATTTGAAAATTATGTCATGGAAGTAATATTTCATAATAATTCTTCCATCATTTCAATGGAAGATCATGGGCTCTTTCTGAAACCAGAAAGAGGGTCCTTAGTGTAATGGGATACCGGGAACTGATTAAGCATGCACAAACATGCAAAGAAGTACCATGTGGTAATTAAAATTATGATATAAATCTTTGTTTACTGATATTCATGAAATAGTAACTGAAATACAGAGATACAGATTAAATATTACATTAAAATGCTAATAATGTTTTTTTGCAAATTATATTTTTTATTATATTTCTATATTCTATAGTGTTTGATGTTTAAAATTAGTATGTATAATTTTTACAAAACAACAAGCAAGAAAAATCACAGTTTGGAAGAAAAGAGAAAGAAATAAAATCAAGAAAACCAAAAAAAGAGACAAAGTGGGCAAAAGTTTGTGTGGATTACTTTGGTAGCCTCAAGATTAGAGCAAGTCTTCAAAGATGAGTTTGTAGAAACCTTGAGGAAAAATTGATTTCAATTTCTTAAGTGTGTTTGTAGCAAGCTGTACAATTTTCTTGTCAACAATAACATTGATAAAACCTTCTGAGAGTATTAGAACTCTTAGAAGAAATGTGTGTTATTGCTAGGGTCTACAGTTTTTGCAGTTTCATTATTTGCAATAGGAGATTCATAAATGATAGATTAGTTACACAGTCTAGTCCTGCAAATGAAAAGCAATGTAAAATGTTTCTTGTTTAAGGATGTGAGAATTTATCACACTTGTAAAAACTAGAACATTCTTCCTAATATTTCTAAGGCATTCCTTTATAGAAATAGCAAGTATTTATTGAGTATCAGCGAACTAACAATCTAAAAGTAAATTACAATGTATGTTTATATAATTCTCCCATTTTATCCTGCATAAATGAAAGGATGCAACTTTGCAATCATTTTTTTTCAGAGCTATTACATGGGATTCTCTATTCAACCCACTTTTAAATCATATTTTAATTTTTATTAGGCTTTACCCAAAACCCAAAGGGGATACAAAACTGTGATGAGCAAGTCTCTAGAAGCTTGGGATGCATTATAGAAAAGACAACACACACACATGTGCACATACACACACACACACACACAAGTCTAATGTTAGGAAGATAACCTTCATAAGGGCACTGACAAACAGAACTTTCTGGCTCAGGTGATCAGGAGGATTCTTGGAAGAGATATGAACTAGACCCTGTAGATTCTGCCAATTTCAATATTCAGAGATTGTAAAGGGGAGGGAGAACATTCTCCTAGCAGAGCCATGCAGGGTAACTTAGGGTTTGATGAATAGACTGATTGGACAGATGTAAAGAATTCAGGGACTCCTTGGTGGCTCCATTGGTTAGGCATCTGACTCTTGATTTCTGCTCAAGTCAAGCTCACAGGGTCGTGGGATCAAGCCCTGTGTCAGGCTCTGCTCTGACAGTGAGGAGCCTGTTTGTGATTCCCTCCCTCCTTCTCTCTGCCCCACCCTTGTTTATACTCTTTCCCTCAGAATAAATAAATAAACATTAAAAAAAGAATTCACATAAGAGAGGTATGAAAGATAAAGTTGGACAAGCTTAAATAAAGCAGCCAATGGGGAGCCTTGGTTACCCATTCAAGGAGACTGAATTTTATTCATTGAAACATGAAGAAACATGTTTGAACAGGTTGGGGTTGGGTGGTCTCTAAAGACATGGCCATTTGGTACCTTCTCTGACCTTATCTCCTACCAACCATCACCTTGCTTGCTCTACTCTAGCTATAATGGCTTTCTTGCTCTTTGTCAAACACATCAAGACTTACTGCCTCAGGGCCTTCATGCTTACCACTTAGTGCATTATTACTGCCATGCTTTCCCCGCAGATCTTTGCTTAGCTGGGTCCTTCACTTCATTCTTCTGCTGTTCAGCATGATCCTCAAATAGGGATTTTATCATTCTATACTTTTACACTTTGTTTTGGTTTTCTTCATAGCATTCTTCATAGCATTACCTAATGTATCGCTCTTTACATGTACATGTATATTTTTATTGTTTATTTGTCATTTGTCTCCTGTATAGGAAGTTGAAAAATAAACCTGGCATAGCATAGGTGTCCCAACTCTCTCATGTCTACTCTGGAGCTTATAACATGGGTAGAACCAAAGAATATTCAAGAAGTATTTGTTAGATGATTTAATAACATCTTAACAGATTAATTACCTAACAAATATCCAAAGAAGAGTTTCAGAAAGATTGGCATACAGTGGGAATCTATGACAATAATCTAAACAAGAGGTAATAGATTGGCCTGAAATGATCACCTTGGAGATTAACAAAAAAAAAAAAAAAGGTATAAAAGGCTTGCCCCACTAGCCTCAGATTCTTTATCTGTAAAAAAGGATTGTTGAACTAGAGTTATGATCTCTCATGCTTTTCCAAAATGTGACTACAAAATGTGTGAGTCTAAGTATTATCAAGAAATGCTGATATTATATCTGGAGGGACAGGGAAAAAGTTAAAGATGCTTCAGAACTCCACCATGGTGGCTTGGAAAACGTCGATGTTTGTCCACAGCTAGGGGCAGAAGGACAGAGGAGCCAGAAGAAAGCCAGGGACATTATGGAGAAGGTTTATACAGAAGGAAGCAGAAAAGCCACAATGTGGATCATATATAAGAAAAAGGAGCAGGGGTGCCTGGGTGGCTCGGTAGGTTCAGTGTCCGATTTCGGCTCAGGTCATGATCTCATGGTTTGTGGGTTGAAGCCCCACATCAGGCTCTGTGCTGACAGCTCAGAGCCTTGAGTCTGCTTCGGATTCTGTGTGTCCCTCTCTCTCTGCCCCTCCCCTGATCACACTGTCTCTCTGTGTCTCTCAAAAATAAATAAGTGTTAAAAAATATTTTAAAAAGAAAAGAAAAAGGGGCTATTTCAAGATGGAAAGATGGTTGATAAAGTCACACTGGGGAGGATGGAGCCTAGAATGGTACCAGAGAAGATTCTCTTTAAGGGGTCTTGCAGGCCTTTGGAAAGAGACGTTCCAACTGAGAGATACAGACTCACACACACAAAAAGGTTTTTTAAAAACAATTTTAGTTAATTAACACACAATGCAATATTGATTTCAGGAGTAGAATTCAGTGATTCATCACTTACATATAACACCCACTGCTCATTACAACAGTGCCTTCCTTAATGCCCATTCCCTATCCAGCACAATTCCTGAAAATAGAAACATTGCTATCTTCTATGATGTTGCTTCAGTCAGAGAAATAAATCCCAAATAGTCCCAGCTCTGAACACCTGCCTCACTCAGTCCTCTTCCAGTCCTCGCAAAGCTTTCCTCCTTCTCAACTCATTGTCCTGCCTTAGAAGTTACCACATAATTAAATCCTTCATTAGAACTATGAGTATTCTAATTGCCTGTGACTTTAAAGATGTCTTCACGCCAAGCATGCAGCCCAATGTGGGCCTTGAACTCATGACTCTGAGATCAAGACCCTGAGATCAAGATCTGAGCTGAGATGGAGGGTCCAGCACTTAACCAACTGAGCCATCCAGGTGCCCCTAACTACCCATGACTTCTGTCTTGCTGATCCCCAATCCATTCTCTAGAAAACTGCCAGGGAGATCTTCATAAAATTTCTTCTTGAATCATTTTCTATCACCTGCTTATAAACCAGCTGTGGTTTCTGAGTCTGTGTGTGAGGCTTACAACCACACACATGTATATTATCTCAAAATTCCCATGGGCCAGAAGTATAGTCATGCCTTAGCTGGGCCCTCTGCTGTAGGATCTCACCAGGCCCCAATCAAGGGGTGAGCTGGGCTATGTTTTCATCTATAGAATCAACTGGGAAAGAAACAAGTTCCAATCTTATTTGTGTTGTTGGCAAACTTTGTTTCCTTGCATCTGGAGTAAGATCCCTGTTTTCTTGCTGGCTTTTGTCTGAGAATCACTCAGTTCCTAGACGCCACCTTCAGTTGTCACATGGCCCTCTCCAGAAGCATTCTCACAACACACCAGTTTGTTTCCTCAAAGACAGCAACAGAGAAAGGGTATCTGTCCTCAGAGAGTACCTAGTCCCTCTGTTATGAGTTTTCATCTAATTAAGTCAGGCCCATTCAAGATAATTTCACTTTGATTAACTCAAATTAACTGGTTTGGGACCTCAATCACACTTGGAAAAACTCTTCACCTTTGTCATATTCTATTGGCTGGAAGTAAGCCTTAGGTCTCCCCGACACTCATGGGGAGGAGACTGCACAGACATGAGCATCACGGTGGGGGCTGTGGGGGCCATCATAGCATTCTGCCAAACACAGCCTTTAATACATGCATCTCTTTCCTCTGTCAGGCTTTGTCTACACTGCTGCCTCTGTCTGTTTGACTCTGCCTTTCACTCTTCACCCTAGTTAATTCCTAAACATTTTCCAGAACTCAGTTCGCATATTATTTCTTCATTTTCCTTTCCCAACTATCCTATAAATAGTGCATGCAGTTATTTTTTGTCATAGTGTATTTCAACAGCTTTATTGAGATATGATTCACATATTATACAACTCACCTATTTAAAGTATGCAATTACAGGGGCGCCTGGGTGGCTCAGTCGGTTAAGTGTCCAATTTTGGCTCAGGTCATGATCTCACGGTCCAAGAGTTTGAGTCCCATGTCAGGCTCTGTGCTGACACCTCAGAGACTGCAGTCTGCTTCTGATTTTGTATGTCTCCCTCTCTTTCTGCCCCTCTCTGCTCACACTCTGTCTCTGTCTCTCTCTCTCAAAAATAAATTAACATTAAAAAAATTTTAAGTATGCATTACATAATTTTAGTATATTCAGAGTTGTGTGATCTTCCTCTAATTTTAGAATCTTTTCAGTATCCCCGAAATAATTAGTCGCCATTACCCATCCCTCTCTCCCACCAGCTCTAGTCACACACTAATCCACTTTTTGTCTCTACATATTTGCCCATTCTGCACACTCCATACAAGTTTTGAATCATGCATTATATGTGGTCTTGTATGACTGGCTTTTTTCACTTAGTATATGTGTCCAAGGTTAATTCATGTTGTAGCATGTTATCAACACTGCATTCTTATTCACTGCATTCAAGTAACATTCAATTGTATAGATATACCACATTTTGTTCATTTATTCATTAATTGTAGACTATTGAATTGTTTCCAGCTTGAAGTTACTATGACTAATGCTATTGTGAATGTTCATGCACAAGTTTTTATCTGTACATATGTTTTTCAATTCTCTTGGGATAGATCTCTAGGAGTGGAATGACTGAGTCAGATACTAATTCTATGCTTAGCATTTTGAGAAACGCCAAACCATTTTCCAAAGTGGAGACACCATTTCGCACTGTCACCAGCTATGTACACGTTTGTCAACACTTGTTGTTGTCCTTTTCTCTCCCCTTGCTTTACAGGTGGATTTTTACCAATTTAAAGATTAAAAAACACAATTTGACATAAACTTTCAGAAAATTGAGAAAAGAACTCTTCTCAATGCATTTAAGGGGCCAGAATTCCCCTGATTCCAAAACATCTATGTTTTACAAAAAAGAAAGAAGAAAGAAAGAAAATTATAGAATAATATTATTTATGTAAATAGCTGAACATTCTTAATAAAATATCAAATTAAATTCAACAATATATAAAGAATGATGCATCAAGACTAAATGGAGCTTATTGCAGGAATATATGGTTAGTTTAACATTTTGTGAAAGCAAATGTAATTGCCATGTTAATGACTAAGATAGAAAAATTATATCATTTCTAAAATGCAGGAAAAACATCTCACAAAACTGAATCCCCATTTGTGATAAAACTCTCAGCAAACTAAAAACAGAAGGAAACTCTTTTATCTGGTAAAGGACAGTATGGAAAATACTTAACAGTAATATTGTACTCTAGAGTGAGAGATTGAATTCAATCCTGCTAAGATTGAGAACAGGGCAAGAATATCCTCTAACTACTTTTATTCAACATTGTACTAGAGGTTCGAGGCACTGAACTCTTAGTAAAGTTAAGTAGGAAACATATATTGAAAAGGAAGAAGGAAATCATCTTTATTCACAGATAACAGGACAGTGTTTCTCATATTCAGAGAAAGTCCCTACTTCCCCCAACTACTAGGGCTAACAAGTGAATTTAGCAAGGTCACAGTATACTGTCAGAAGATAATTCCTGCTGGGTCTCTCAGGCTTCTGCCTGACCACAGAGTATGTGCGAGGTGTCTGAGTGATGACTCATACGCTGGGTATTTGTATTGCCCTCTACAGGCTGGCTGGAACTTTTGTCTCTGTTTCTACTCATCTGTCTCCAGTGTAACATCCTTATGCCCAATGAAATCATCTTTGATCATCAAGGCTCAGAGACTTTTCTGCTACCTTCCTTTTCTCACTAAGCTCACGTTCCCATTTTTTATTATAGCTACCATAGTGAGTATAAAGTGGCATCTCCTTGTGGTTTTGGCTGGCATTTCCTTACTGACTAATGACATACCTTATCATGTGCTCATGGGCCAGTGGTATATCTTTTTAGGATAAAAATCTATTCAAATTTTTTGCCCACTTTTTATATTGGGCAATCTGTCCTTATATTATTGAGTTGTCAGAGTTCTTTATATACTCTAGATACAAGTCTCTTATCCAGACATATGACTGCAAACATCTCCCATTCTTTAGGTTGTCTTTTCATTTTCTTGTTCATATCATTTGCAGTGCAAATATGTTTTATTTTGATGAAATCCACTTATCTTTTTTTTTTTCTTTTTGTATCTTTTTTTTTATCTTCAGGCGTGATATCAAAGAAACCATAGCCTAACTCAAGGCCACTAAGATTTACTCCTGTTTTCTTCTAAGACTTTTCTAGATTAGCGTTTACATTTAGGTCTATGACACATTTTGAGTTCATTTTACATATGGTATGAGGGAGAGCTCCCATCTCACTCTTTTGCATATGGATTTTCCATTGTCCCTGCTCATACCTTTTGCTAAAAAAAACTATTGTTTCTCCCAATGAATTATCTTAACACCTTTGTTAAAAAATAAACTTTCCATAATATACGAGTTTATTTCGAACTCCAATTCTATTCCATTGTTTTCTAAGTCTACACTTCTGTAAGTACCATACCATCTTGATTGCTATAGCTTTAAAATAAGTTTTAAAGTCAGGGAGTATGAGTCCTTCAACTTTGTTCTTTTTTTTTTTTTTAAGATTGTTTTTGCCATTCTCCATCTATATCCATTTCTTTAAGCCTTTGAGAACACATCTTCCCAGTTTATATAATTCCAGACTGAAATGTCTTTTTTTAGTCCTTCCTGAAATGCCAGACCATTCATCCCTTTGTTTGGAAACATGTTGCATGCCTACCCAAATTATCACTGACAGTAATCAACAGTGAGCACAAAAAGCAGCTGGAAATCAAGAACAGGATGGAAAACAAGGGCCTGTTAAGAGAAAATGACAGATTTAGGTCACCAGAAAGTCTTTGAATAGGATGTTGTGGGAACAAAGTGAGTATCACAGTGAAAAATTAGATCATAAATCTTAGAAAAAATTCTTATAACAGTTTCCTTGTGTTTTTCTTTTCCTCATGTGGACTGGGTAGATGGTGTTGACTAAGTTAGTTCATGTTCTCAGACTCCAGCAAAATGAAATAAATCTGTGCTGTTTCTCATGTACTTTTTGCAGATCCTGCCTTTGGGCCTTTTGTAGCTAATGTTCATGAGATTTTCATACCAGTTAGAAATTAAGCAGTCCATGCTTTCATTGTGCTCAAAAGAAAAAATAAGTTATCCTTTGGAGACACACTATGTTGAGAGAATTGCAGTAATATTATCTACATCTGAAGCTTTTTAAGGTCATGTGTTATAGGCCAACTCTATACAGTCATATCGGACCTCATTAGATGGCCAGAGAAAGTTACTGCTTTCATTTTACAGAAGCAGAAACTGAAGTTCCAAGAGGTAAATTGATTTGCTTACATAAATGAGCATGGCAGGGACACAACCAGAATCAAACTGCAGTTTGCCAGTCTCCTTGGATCACTGTTACAGGTTGTATTGCCTCTTCCAAGAAAGATATGGTAAAGTTTTAAACTCTGGTACCTGTGAGTGTAAACTTATTTAGAAACAGGGTCTTTCTAGATGCAGTCAAAGTGAGTTCATTAGAGTGGTCTCTAATTAAATATGGCCACCTATGGCCATATCACCCTGAAGATGCCCCACCTTGTCTAAATATGACTGGTGTCATTAGGAGAAGAGAAATGCCCTGTGACAACAGAGACAAAGATCAGAGTGATGGAGCTGCAAGTCAGTGAATGCCAGAGATTGATGGGAACCATAGAAGCTGGAAGAGGCAAGGAAGTAATTCTACCCTACAGGCTTCAGGGGAAGCAAGATCCAACACCTTGATTTTGGACTTCTAGTCTCTAGAACTGTGAGACAATACATTTCTGTTGTGTGATGCCACCTAGCTTGTGGTACTGTGTTAAGACATAGGAAATGAATACAGACACTATGCATTCCTTAAGACCAGACTTAATAACAGGAAATATACCTTTTCAGATCCCCAAGCAGTGCCTCAATTCCATTGAGTGAGGACAAATTCAGTATTCGCCCAGTAACTCATTAGTGTGCAGTGAGAGTACATTGAACTGCTGGTTTCTAAGTTGCTTATGTCTAAATACTTCCCTGGGGTAGTGTGTGCTTCGAAAATCCATGAGCTCATGTTCTTAGGATCCCCGTGGCCTCCCAGCTCCTGTGTTCATACTTTCAGTCTCTACTTGGCTCTAAGACAGCCAAGCATTCCTGGCAGTTAGTGCCCCAACTCACAGATCATAAGCAGGGCCAGGTCCATGGCTGTATAACCAGGGCTGTCACACAGGTTCTGAATTTCATGCCCTGGTAAACTGTCTTGAAACTCTTAATTATTCTAACTTTGAATTTGCATTTCTGAAGTGAAATCTGGAGAGCCAATGGAGCTTGTGCTCTCTACAGCACTCATCAGAAGCTCTCTCTCAGGAGTCGAACTCCTATAGCTACAGCAATACCACTGGTAAATTTCTCCTATCATTCCTTCCCCCCCTTCTAGGTTACACTCTTTTAGTCCCCACACCCATTACCTAGGGTAACTTCCCAAGTAAATTACCTAAACACGAGACCCTGTTTAAAGTTTTGTTTTCCAAGGAAGAGAAATGAAGGCTAAGGCAGTTGTGACTAGAGACACTATTGTTCCTAGAATACAGAAACCTCAGAAAGTAATGATAAAATGAAGCCACCTCTGTGACTTTACTGAGTCCTTTCCACCTACCCCTTTTGAAAAATTACTATGAATCATATACTTAATATTCAACACCATTTCAGAACATGGTCTACTTATGCTATGATAAAATATGCAGATGAACAATGTAACTGACGATTTTACAAGCTTTTTTGAATGGTTGGCTATGCCTGAAAAACCCATGAGAAATTATCATGGTAAGACTAAAAACCAGGGAGAGGAAAGAATTGTATTTTTAAAAGTCAAATTGGAAGCAATTTGTATATTACCAAAAAAAATGGACTGAAAGGAGTTACACTCTGAGTGAAAGAAAGCAAGTTTGGTAGAAAGAAGAATCCACAAGTTAAATCACACATCTATTCAATTATAGAATTAATTGGAGTCAGATAATGTGTACCAATGGACATGGTGATGTTCACATAGATTCCTGTTAAAATGTTAACTAATGCAACTATATTCCCTATTAATACCTCTGCAGCAAGTCCAGAGAAAATAAACTAATTTCTTTTTTTTTTCTGAATGTTTCCCATCAAATCAGATGAACAAGGTTACATAACAGAGCAGGAGAAGTACAAAACTACAAAACAAAAATTACTTTGAGGGCACATAGGTGGCTTGGTCGGTTAAGTGTCTGACTTCAACCCACGTCATGATCTCACGGTTCATGGATTTGAGCCTGCATCAGGCTCTGTGCTGACAGCTCAGAGTTTGGAGCCTGCTTCAGACTTTGTCTCTCTCTCTGTCTCTCTCTCTCTCTCTCTCTCTCACTCTCTCTCTCTCTCTCCCCCCTTCCCTGTTCATGTTCTGTCTCTCTGTCTTAAAAATAAATATATAAACATAAGAAAATTAAAAAAAATTCAGATTTATGCAAGCCTTCTTGGAGTTGGACAACTTTTGAAGTTTTTTTTTTTTATCAGATATGCTCTAAGGTCATCTAATATAAGGAAACTTTCAGAACTATAATGCAATAAAAATGATATTTTAAAGTAGTTTTCCATGACTCAGAAAGAATTGTTGACACTTGTTTTAGTCATTTACTGTCAAATAACAAATCACCAGGAAAGCTGGTGCCTTAGAACCGCAGCAGTAGTGATTTAGCTTATGTATCTCCAATTCCAGTGAGGATCCGTGTGGAAGACTCACCTCTTCTCCTTGTGGCATCAGCTCAACTGGGAACCACAGGATGACTTCCGAGATGACTCCTAGATTTGGTTAGCAAGTCAAGGCTGGCTACCATCTGGAAGTTCAGTCATGCAGCTGATGACGTGAGCTTTGGGTTCTCTTCATGTGGCCTCTCTGCAAGCTGCTTCTGCCTGGGCTTCCAGACAGGGCAGTGACGGGATTGACTGAATGTCCCAAGAGATTACAAAAGGCAAAATTTAAATAAATGGAAATCTCCTTTTATAATTTAGCATAGGAAATCACAAAGTGTTGCTATCACCGAATCAGATTCCATGGAGAGAACATAGATCCCACTCTCCCACGGAGGCAATGTCAAAGTTAAGTTGTGAGACAAACCTGTAGAAAGATCATATTGTTGCAATCACCACTATAATAAGAATGAATAAATGAAAAGGGATAAATCTTTTCATAGAGCTAGTTTCATATGAAACCTTTTTTGATAACAATATTTGGCACATTATTTTTTAAAAAACTGTAGACCAAAATATATCAATAAAATAAAACAAATCTGAATTTATGGGCTCTGCAAAACTCAGAAAAAAATTAACTTAAGCAGAAGGTGAAAGGAATGCTACCACTTAAGAATACAACCGTGGCCAACCTTTTGACCTATAAACCCTAAATTCCTCATATCTGAATTGGAATTATTATATTATGACAGTTGAGAGATACAATAAAATGTTTTATGTAACAGAAAGTTATCCAATGCATTCAGACAACAACTATTTACCTCCTTCCTTGAGCATTCCATTTCACTGGTTATTACCACTGACCGCTGATATACACAATGTGATAAATTAAATAACAAATATAAAAAGAGATTATTTCTGGAATTATATTCCACTGAGAAAATTCTAGGGAGTAGGCTTTGGAGTGATATAAATTGTCTCTGTTACCTATTAACCAAATATTTCATTAGAAAAAAAATCATTTAACAAGTTAAGTGACTTGTGGGTGTACTTTAGTCATGGCTTAAATATTCAGAGGCAAAGTGTTGTCTACTCAAGAAAAACACAATTAAGGAATCCTTGGGGAACAGTGACATTAAAAACAGAAATAGAAAACACCTTGCTTTACATTCCACAAAATCAGGAAATGGGTTGTATGAAGGAAATCACCAAAGTGGGAGCATTGAAGACACTTGAAGTACTTATATAAAATTAGAACCTACTAAGTCAATGGGATCAGGACCAAGAAGGATTTACAGCACATTACAAACAGTCAAAATATTAAAATATTTGTGTATATTATTACTATTTAATCACAGTTAATCAAATAAATACAAATAAAGGTAAATGCAGAAAGACAAAGAGAAGATCAAGAGGAATGCTGAATGTTTGGGAAAATGATAAGTAGAAGGGAAAGTTTGATACATGAAATCTATGCAATCCGGTCAGAAGGAAAAAACGGCCAAGCATTTATTAATAATTGCTCATAAATCTGTAAAGCGTTTCTAAAAGAATTCCTGCTTTTCCTAAAATGTTCATAAAGGGGTTTAACCAATGACAAAGTTTAAAATACAATAATATTTTAGCACCTGAGACAAGTTGTGGAATTAGGTTTACAGTCTAGACAGGAGAAAACATTTCACTTTTAATAGCGATGTTTTTCTAGCCACAGATCACAAATTAGACTGATGAGAACTACCAATACATGATATTCTAGAAACTAGAAACTAGACTCCCATAGGAAAAAATCTTCCAACATTCTTATGTTTATAATTTTTCCTAACAGAATAGGACATTAGTTAAAAAACTAATAAAATTTGAATAAAGTATGGGCTTTAGTTAAAAATAATGCATATATAAGTTTGTTAGTTATAAAAAGTACCATTCTAATGTAAGATGTTAACAGGGGAAACTGAGCATTAAAATACATAATACATAAATTAAAAATGTTCTAAAGAGTAAAATTTAAAAACTCTTAAAAATTTTCTAACAACTCATATGACCATTGCTGCATGTAAAAGAAGTATCTTTAAATTAAAATAAAAAATTGTTTTTTGATCAATTATGAGAAAATATCAATGAAAAAGTTGTCCTGTTATCTATTGAACATTAACACAAAAAGAAAAAAAAATCTATAAAGTCATTTCAATTTTTCAAAAGTTAGGGATTGAAAACAGATACTGTAATGTGATTATTCATTATTATGGCAGGCTAAAATGTGATTTTTATTTCTTGTTTCAAAAAGTGCATCAGTATAATTAAAAATATTAGCCCATTATTTCCCCTTTCTGCACAGTTATAATAATTTTATTTTTATGTATTTTTGCTGGCATAATTATACATAGTAAACATATAATGAAGTACAATAACCAAAAATTTCTTTTTTTCTAGGCATTAGTATTTTTTACTGAGCTTCATGATTAGAACTGAAAATATTTTGTCTTGTAGAAAAAAGGGTTTTACCAAAAAATTATCTACTTTAAATTGTACCAATGGGTAGATCCAAACAGCATAAAATAGAATAAATTGCGATGATTAGTAAAAATCTTGCCAGGGGTCATATTATGATCCAGGGCCAGGAGAATTCAATGGTTACCTTGGTTACATACTCAAAGCAACAGCAACAAAACAAAACAAAACAGAAAATGGGATGTGGGTATGTGTACAGAAACTAGGTATTTTATAGAGACACAGAATGACTCTTCTATACCTAGAAAAGGAAGTTTTCCTACCGGCTTGTTTCCAACAACTATTCTTCTCAAGTACATTCTCTCTTCATATGAGACACCTGTCAGCATTTGTTTTTTCCATCCCAACACAGGATTATTGCAGTTTTGATGTCGAGGCAGGGGGCAAAGGAGGACAGAAAATCAAAACACGACCATGGGTGTATATTGGAATTTCTGAAGTTCAGTACATGGTATAGAAATGATCTCCCAAATTATTTATGATACTGAATAATGAACCCCCCCTGGGGGTATGACCCCATCCTCTTGCAATCCCAATTAATGGATGTTGACTGTTCATTGTATGATCACTGAGTTTCTCAATTGCATCCTAACCATTAGCTCATCACATTGTTGGTATCCTAGTCTGTCTTTGGGTTTGGCTACTCTTCTGGCCATTTGGGTACTCTCTTCATCTCAGCTCAAAAACTTTATTAATAGTATTCACGACTCCTAAATTCCAAACATCACTATCTCATACCACACACTACCTGGCTTCACTTTAAGGACCTGTCATCATCTCATCACTTGGTGATTTACAGTAGAATAGAAAGAGAAGGAGGAAGCGGGGTGTGGGGTTGATTCCCAAAAAGTTACAAGAAGAATTTTAAAATCCTCATGATTTTTTTCATAACCAGGATTTGGTGTCATTCTTAGGTTTGAGACCACTGATCATACAAGCTTAGGAAATAAATACACAGGATAAATACAAAAGATAGTTCATCAATTTCACACTCATATGGCTCTCAGATTTTCAAGGATAGTAAATGTTATTTACTATTTTGTCCTTTAAGAATATTCATATTTGGCTGATCGTATGTTCTCATTTTCTGTACAATATATAATTATATTCTTTCAAATTCAATAAGAGTATACTGAAGTTCCTTTATATCATCATATACTTAATAGATAAATTATTTGAGTCCTTCCCCATGAAGCAGTTTCCCAGTTTCTATCATTTTTATAACTGCTCTTGTGAGCAAATATTATTATTGCAACAAGAAAACAGCCAGCTAAGAGGATCAAGTTAAAGAAAAAAATAAGTCAATGAATGCAATCAGGAGCTCGCTCATCCCCCACAAATGGGCCCCATGATTATTTCAGCATTTGGAGACTCTGAGATCTGCCAAACATGGACACAATATGCTCTCCTCCAAAATCTATATGTTTCTTTCCCACTTAGTCCATTCCTAACTTTAATGAACTGTGCTCCAGAAGTCCATTAATTGAATCTATTTGGATTTGTAATGCCTTTTCCCAGAGAAAAGTGATGAGCAATTTCCAGGCCTGCCCACAAACTCTATTTATTCATAGAATGTTAGAGCTAGAGGGACTGAAAAATTATTTAATCTAACCATTTCAAAACCATAATGTTGCTGAAATTATACCAGTTGCCCCTAGAGAGCCTTGGAGACCTTCTTGAGTTTGCTGAGGCCCCTCTGTGTCCTGACAGGGCCAGTTTATTTGTGGTTATAGAAGACAACATCCAGTGAGCTGTACCAAGAACTGGGCTTATCCTGGGAAAATCTTTGTGAAAGCAAGAACATTCCCTAGGTTTGGAGAGCCATTAGGGAAGGGGCTCTAGCAGTAAAGCACAGAAAATCATTCCCTGAGTACAAGGGTTTCACTAGGAAGCAGGAACTCTCAGTCTAGAATTTCTCTATATAAACCGACTTATCTATTTTATCAATACCTTCCTTTACTGAGTTGACTTTACAGGGTAGTTTTCTTAGCAGATGATGAAAGGAAGCATCACCTCATTTGGCACCAAGACATTATTATACCCTCTCAGGGAACTTGGAGTGGCAGCAATGTCACAGCACACAGCTTGCATGATCTCACATTTATTTCCCAAATGCTTAGGTTTAGAATGAGTTATTTTTTATAGACTCCATTCAACATCAGGGGGAAATCAAACTTCATCGTTAGATGGCAGAATGCCAACGGAGCAAAGTAACACTTATAAATATATTCTTCTTAGTAAGAAGGATCAGAGAACAAGATTGTTTCACCTTTTCTTTTCAAATCCATGTCCATTTTAGTAAATTATCTAAAGAGAATCTCATCTTTGTTACCCCCATTAATTATCTAAAGAAAATCTCATTTCCTTCACTTAGTTTTCCCTAAGATGACATGGACCATCACAAAGAATTACTGTCCTAAGACTGATTAAGTTTTTGTGTTTTGCTTTGTTTGTGTAGAGGAAACAAAAACCCATAGTATTGTATATGGTTGTCTATAAAATATTATGATATTATGATCACATAAATAGAGAGTTGGTACTTCTTGCTGGTGAAGTGTCCCAGATAATTATTCAGGCATTTAACACAAACTCTGGAGTCAGACTCAAAATTTTGTCCCACTAATTTAATACTTATAAATTTGGGAAAGTTACCAGATTATGCCAAGCCCTAGTTTTTACTACCAGTGAAATGGTGATAATAATAGCATTAAATTCATAGGGCAGTTTTAATAATAAAAAAAAGTAGAATAATCAGGGAAGAAGGCAGAGTAAAAGGATCCTAAGCTTACCTTATCCTGCAAATACAACCTTCATCAGTGTAAATTAACCAGAAAATGATCTGAGACTGGCAGAATAGACTCTTCATAGCTAAATGTTGAGAGGAAGCTACATCAAAGAGAGTCTGGTGGGTAGAGACACAGTCAGAAGCAAAATGAACACACTAGACTGCCTAAAGGAGGAACAGACACAGTGGGAGTAGAGACATGGATAAACAGACTCCCACACTAGGTACCGCAGGCATGAGGGACCCTCACAGGGAAGACAGATCCCCATAACGTTTAACCTGGCTTGATAAGTTCTTACAATCAGAAGAACTTAGCAAATGGAACTTTTTAAAAATCAGTGGACTCAGCTCGGTGACAGCCATAGGGAACTAAATTCCTACTCGGAAAGAGATGGCAAAATAAACAGTTATGCTGAGATACAACATGGAAGCAGCAGTTGAAAACCACCTCTTGGATACAGGAAGGAGATTAACTTGCCGATCTCAGAGTGTGTGCTTCATAAGCATGGATCTCCAGGATACTCTTCCAAGAACTAAAGAGCTGGCAGATGCCTTTTCCCTCCCCATACCCACCCTCAGCCTAGATACCTGAACATCTACAGGAACCAGCTCAGGGTCAACACTCCACCTAGCTTACTAGTAGCATGCCCTGCCCTTGCATGCTTCTATGGGTCCGTCCCCTATAACCTGGTCAGCCTTGAATAAAATTTTCCCAGAATTCTGAAGGTACCCTCCTGGAGCAGACCAGCGTGGATCTTGAGGGCATTGTGCAACCCACTCCCAAGTTTCCTGTGAACCCACCCCTTCCAAACTGGTAAGCCTTGGAGGGAATTTTCCCAGGCAGACCAGCATGGACCTTGCCAGCACTACAAATCACTTCCATGTTCTCCTAAAAATCTGCCCCCACCAATATACCCTTGGCTGTAGCCCATTCAGAACCATGTCATAAACCTGGCAGTGTGCAAGCAGCCTGACAAGGGCCAGCACCATTCCAAAGTGACTTTTGCCCCAGGGAGAAAGGAAGATAATGACACACCCCAGTCCCATTGGAGCCTTAGTAGAGGGCTAGGGGCAGACATCTGGCTGGACTCTAGACTCTGCCCACCAAAATAGCTTCTCAGAAGACAACACAAAGAAAGTGCCCTGCAGTTCTGTGCTACTGCATCTCTGGCAAATGTCTTGTCTGACTCAACTCAATCTCCAGGTGGCCCTAGTCTAGCCCACTAACAAAACAGAGACCAAACGCATCCCACAACAAGCAAAGAAAGCCATTGTAGATGACTGGACTGAAGGCAACTGTGGCTCAGCCACAATAGAATGGCACAGACACATATATAGCAGACACCCTAAAAGTGCCAAATTATGATGAACAGAAGACATTGCACTGCAAGACACTGCAGGGGACTGTAGGGAACTACAGGTCTTCTGTGTCATAAGGCCACTATTTTCAGGAGCAGGAGATGTAGCTGAGTTTTCTAACACATGAAAACAGACACAGAGAGTTAGACAAAATGTGGAGACAGAGAATTATATCCCAAATGAAAGAACAGGACAAAATCACAGCAAGAGAGTTAAATTTAAAGGAGATGAGTAACATGCCTGATAGAGATTTCGAGAAATGGTCAAAAAGATACTCACTGGACTTCATAAAAGAGTGGAGGACTTTTGTGAGACCTTTAATAATGAAATAGGAAATACTAAAAAGAACCAATCAGAGACAAAGAACTCAATAACTATAATTAAAACTACACTAGATGGAATAAACACTAGACTAGAGGAAGCAGAAGAAAGGATGAGTGATCTGGAAGATACAGTCATGGAAGACAATCAAGAATAGGAGGAAGAAAAAATGATAAAAAATGAAAATAGAGTTAGGGAACTCAGTGACACCATCAAGCATAGTAACATTCACACTATAGGGATCCCAGGAGGAAAAGAGAGACAAAAAGGGGCAGAAAATGTATTTGAAGAAAAAATAGCTGAAAACTTTCCAAATCTGGGAAAAGAAACAGAAATCCAGGTCCAGAAGGCACAGGGAGCTCCCAAGAAAATCAACCCAAGGACGACCACACCAAAACATATAGTAATTAAAATGGCAAAAAGTAATAATAAATAGAGAAATTTAAAAGCAACAAAATAAAACAGTTGCATACAAATAAAACCCCATAAGTCTATCAGCTGATTTTTCAGCAGAAACTTGGCAGGCCAGAAGGGAATGGCGTGATATAGTTAAAGTGCTAAAAGAAAAAGAAAAAAAAAAAAACCTTAGAACCAGGGATACTCTAAACAGCAAGGCTATCATTCAGAATAGAAAAAGAGGTAAGCGTTTCTCAGACAACCAAAAGTTAAAGGAATTAATCACCAGTAAACTAACCCTTCAAGGAAGGTTAAAGAAGACTCATTTAGTGGAAAGAAAAAACCATACACAGGAGTGAGAACACTAGGAAGCACAAAAGCAGTAAAACTAATGTATCTATAAAAATCAGTCAAGAGATTCACAAAAGATTCACAAAATAAAAGTATGTAAAATGTGTAAAGTATGACACCATGTAGCTAAAACATGGAGGTAGGAAGAGAGGAATAAAGAATGAATTCAAACTTAACTGACCATCAACTTAATATAGACCGCTATATGCATAAAATGTTATATAGAAGCCAAATGGTAACCACAAATCAAAACCTGGTAATAATTATGCAAAAAAAAAATAGAGAAAGGAATCCAATTAAGCAAACCATGAGAAATCAAACTAAGGCAAGCCAGCAAAACATGAGAAAATAGAGCCAGAGAAGAACTACAAAAACAACCATAAAACAAGTAACAAAATAGCAATAAGTACATACCTATCAATAATTACTTTGGATGTAAATAAACTAAATGCTCCAATCAAGATATAGGGTGACAGAATGGATAAAAAATAAGGACCGTCTATATGCTGCCTGTAAGAGACACATTTCTCACCTAAAGACACATACAGATTGAAAGTGAAGGTATGGAGAAGCATTTATCAAGCAAATAGAAGTGAAAAGAAAGCCAGTATCGCAATACTTTCATTGGACAAAATAAACTTTAAAATAAAAACGGTAACAAGAGACAAAGAATACTCTATAATCATAAAGAGAACAACCCAACAAGAAGACATAACACTCAGTATGGGAGTACCCAAATATATAAAGCAGCTAATAACAAACATAAAGTAATCAATAGTAATGCAATAATAGTAAGGAACTTTAACTCCTCACTTAAATCAATGGATAGATCATGTAAACAGAAAATCAACAAGGAAGCATTGGCTTTGAATGACACTTTGGACCAGACGGATCTAATACATGTATTCAGAACATTCCATCCTAAAACATCAGAATACATATTCTTTTCAAGTGCACATAGAACATTCTCCAGAAATATCATATATTAGTCCACAAAACAAGTCTCATAAAGTTCAAAAAGACTGAAGCAGTACCATCCATCTTTTCTGACCACAATACTATTAAGCTAGAAATCAACCACCAAAAAAAATCTGAAAAGAACACAAATACATGGAGGTTAAATAACATGCTACTAAATAATGAATGGGTCAACCAAAAAATAAAAGAGAAAAAAAATACTTGAAATCCATAAAAATCCTAGAAGAGAGCACAGGAAGTAATTTCTCTGATCTCGACCATAGCAACATTTTTCTTGATATTTCCTGAGGCAAGGGAAACAAAAGCAAGAATAAACTTTTAGAGCTACATCAAAACGCAATGCTTGGGGACAGTGAAGAAAACAATCAACAATACTAAAAACCTACTGAATTGAATGGGAGAAAACGTTTGCAAATGCATGTCTGATAAAGGGTTAGTATCCAAAATATATAAAGAACTTATATAACTCAACACCAAATACCAAATAGTTAAATTAAAAAATGGGCAGACAAGGAGTGCCTGGATGGCTCAGTCAGTTAAGTGTCCCACTTCAGCTCAGGTCATGATCTCCCAGTTCATGGATTCAAATCCTGAGTCAGTCTCTGTGCTGACAACTTAGAGCCTGGAGCCTGCTTCAGATTCTGTGTCTCCCTCTCTCTCTGCCTCTCCCCCACTCATGTTCTGTCTGTCAGTCTGTCTCTCTCTCTCTCAAAAATAAATAAAACATTGAAAAAAAATTTTTTAAATGGGCAGAAGACATAAACAGACATTTCTCCAAATAAGACATCCGGATAGCCAACAGACACATAAAAAGATGCTCATCATCATTTATTATCAGCAGAAAGCAAATCAAAACCACAAGAAGATGTCACCTCATACTTGTCAGAAAGGCTAAATCAAAAACACAAGAAACAACAAATGCTGACGAGGGTATAGAGAAAAAAGAAGGCTCTTGCATTGTTGGTGGGAATGCAAACTGATGCAGCCACTTTGGAAAACTGTGTAAAAATTCATTAAAATATTAAAATTAGAGCTACCATATGATCCAGTAATTCCACTACTGGGTATTTACCCAAAGAATACAAAAACACTAATTTGCAAAGATATATGCACCCCTATGTTTACTGCAGTATTATTTACAGTAGCCAAATTAAGGATGCAACCTGTCTATTGACAGGAAAATGGATTAGGAAAGAATGGTGTATATATACAATGGAATATCACTGTTCCAGGGATAATAATTTCCTATGAAATCTTGCTATTTGCAACAACATAGATGGATCTAGAGGGTTATGCTAGGCGAAATAATTCAGTCAGAGAAAAACAAACACTGTAAGATTCGACTCAGACATAGAGTTGAAGAAACAAAACAAATGAACACAAAGGAGAAAAAAGAGAGAAAAACCATGAAACACTCTTAACTATAGAAAACAAACTGATAGTTATCAGAGGAGAAGTAGGTGGGGGGATGCGTGAAATAAATGATAAGGACCAAAGAGTACACTTATGCTGAGCACAGAGTCATGTATATAATTGTTGAATCACTGTATTGTACACTTGAAACTAATATAACATTACATATTAACTACGCTGGAATTTTTAAAAAATAGTTACTTTTAAAAGAAATATTAATTATTAGTTATTATTTGTTTAAAAAATTACATGAGTAATGTATATAAATGGTCTAGCACAATTACTGGCACCAGAACAAATATTCAGAGAATGTGTAGTTTTTAGTTGTTAATGTTGTTACTTCTGTCATTAGTTTTATTTTAAATGTAACATAATTTTTTGGTCATTTGGCTCGTATGTATTTTGCCATAACTGTGTAAATTTTAGTCTTATTTACATAAAACACTCTTTCCTAATATACTGCAAGTACCTTTAAAAAAATTTTTTTAATGTTTGGTTTTGAGAGAGAGACAGAGCATGATCAGGGGAGAGGCAGAGAGAGAGACACACAGAATCCGAAGCAGGCTCCAGGCTCTGAGTTGTCAGCACAGAGCCTGATGTGGGGCTCAAACTGCTGAACTGTGAGATCATGACCTGGACCAAAGTCAGACACTTAACCAGCTGAGCAACCCAGGTGCCCAAGTACCTTTTTTTTTTTTTTAAATCATTGTTTTCTTTTAAGGGTTATTTTGGCAGTATTCACTCATGTTTCCAATTTGTTTTAATCATTCTGAAGACGGGCACCCTTTTCTTCTTTCTCCTATTTTCCATTCAATGGGATATTGTGTGAACACAAGCTATGTCATGATCAACAACAAACACATAAATGTTTAATATAAATTCCTGAAACTTTTTACTATCCAACAAATTCATGAAGCATGAGCATCATGCTTTATTATTTTCTTTCCCTTTCCTTTCTCCCATCTACAAAATGCTAGTAAGCTTTCCACCTAACAGATGATCACTTAACACATTGAACAACGTAATTTAGAATGTTTTGCCAGTAATTACCCATTATCAATATCATTGTCTATTTACATTTGTGGTCTGTTGCCCTTCCTCTCCCAATAATTGATGAAGATTTAAGGATATTTAACTTGAAGTTAAGATACATTATCTCTGTCCCTTCAGATTTGTCATTACATTGCCAAGTTATTTTTCTTTCAAGTCAAATATCACAGAACATAACGACACACACACAAACCTGGGATTTAATTTTCCAAGACTGTTGACACTGGGCTGTGAATGTCATCCAAATAGGACATTTTGCATTGTCCACTGGAACATAGTGAGATGAAAGTTTAAAAGGCTGAACAATCTCAATAAATATGCTACTGTCTTTTTAAAAATTTTTCTTTAACATTTATTTATTTTTGAAAGACAGAGCATGAGTTGGGGAGGAACAGAGGCAGAGAGAAACAGAATCAGAAGCAGGCTCCAGGCTCTGAGCTGACAGCACAGAGCCCGACGCGGTGCTAGAACCTACAAACTGTGAGATCATGACCTGAGCTGAAGCTGGACACTTAACCAACTGAGCCACTCAGGTGCCCCTATGCTACTGTCTTAAACAATTGATGTTATTTTTCCTAGCATACACTCCCCCCAAAATGACTGCAAAAAATACAGCAAGGCACATCAAGTTGTGATCATACAGTGTTGCTTGATTTTGTTAAGTAAGCTGGAAATAAAATCTGGGAAAAGATTTTAACAAGATATATAGAAAATACGGATCTTAGATGCTTTCCAGACTTCTCATTTGTCTATAATTTTTAATACCTTTCCTACTTTTCACTATCAAATACATGTTTTTAATAATAACAAGGCAGTACAACTAATTGACTTCCATTTCAAGAACATTGGGAGAGTGCTCATCATGTAAGAATAAAAGTGAATAACATATTTTTTATTAAAGTTTATACACGTTTTCAATTTAAGCACTTAGTTCCCCTGAGGAAATTTTGTGTTTGCCAATTCAGAGAGCAATATTGTTGTAACTTTTCCTATTTATATTTGCTTCGTCAAAAATACTGTTTTTAGCATTTCTTTTATAAAGGTCCCATGGGAAAACCACTTTCTGGAATTTCTAGTACTCATTTTGATTAAAAAACTATATGTGTTATCGTTTTTATCTATTTGCCTGTTTTCTGCCCTTGTTATACTTCCTGGTCTTCATGGACTTTGGGCTAGATCCTCCGATGTCCTTTGGCATATGAGCAGATGTGACATTTGCCACTGTTAAAGAAAAACAAAACCAGGCACTAAAGTGGTAAAGTTAGATTTTATTCAATAATAAACTCTCGCAATAGGGAAAAGGGTCTGGTGTGAACTGAACTCTGCTTTGTGCAGAGGTGACTGGGTATTTTAAAGGGAGAACATGAGAGCAGGGAGGAGGATGGCAGAAACGTCAGCAGTAGATGGAAACACAAAATGTAGGAAGGGGAGTCCGTTAATGTGACCAGGCCTCTGGGTTTGTTCACTGGTGCGTAACGGGAGGAGAAACATTTTTGTACCTTTATGACAGGAGGCAGCAGTGTTAGAAGTCAGGAGGTTCTTTCAAATGCTTCTAGAGGTCAACATTGATTAAACAATCACTATAGTCAGCATTAAATAAACAAACATTATACTGGAAAGAGAAAGATATTTAAATAATATCAAATATATAACATAAAAAGAATAATAAAATATAGATATGTGTATATGTATGTATGTAAACTCAAGAGAATGAGAAGGCAAGTCACAGACTAGAAAAATATTTGCAAAAGACAGATCTGATCAAGGACTGTTATTCACAATATACAAAGAACTCTTAAAGATCAATAATAAAAAAAAGGGACAATTTGATTAAAAGATGGGCAAAGATCTGAACAGACACCTCAGCAAAGAAGGTAAGTAAGTATATGAAAGCATGTTAAACATCATATGCCATTAAGAAATTGCAAATTAAAATGAGGTATCTTGTACATCTATTAAAGTGGCAAAAACCCAAAATACTGACAACATCAAGTGGTGGCAAGGACTTGAAGCAAAAGTAATTCTCATTCATTGTTGGTGAGAATGCAAAATGGTGTAACCACTTTGGAAGAAAGTTTGGCAGTTTCATACAAAACCAATCATACTTTTACCATAAAATTCAGCACTCACTTTGCCCATGCTTATAAATAACAGATACCTATAAACAACAAATACACTTGGAATTTACTCAAATGAGTTGAACAGTTATATCCACACACAAAACTTATATATAGTAATTTATGAACGCTTTATTTACAATTGCCAAAGTTAGATGCAACAAAGACTCATTTTCATAGGTGAATGGATTAGTAAGCTATGGTACTAATTGAGTGAGACAGTGGAAGGTTATTCAGTCCTAAAGAGAAATGAGCCATCAAGCCATGAAAAGACATAGAAAAACCTTAAATGCATAGTACTAAGTGGAAAAAGCCCATGTGAGGAAGCTACATATGGATGACACCAACTAGATGACATCTGGAAAAGGCAAAACTATGAAGACAGCAAAAAGGGGAGTGGTGGAGGAGGGAGGGATGAATTGGTAAAGCAGAGAATTTTTTAGGGCAGTGAAACTAGTTTGTGTGATACTGTAATGGTAAACAGGTGTCACACATTTGTCAAAACCTATAGAATTTACAATACCAAAAGTGAGCTCCAATGTGAACCATGGAATGTGGGTGATACTGATGTGCCAATATAGGTTCATAGCGTGTAACAAACGTACCACAGGGGGAGGTTGACCATGAGGGAGGCTGTACCTCTACGGGGGCAGGGAGTGTGCAGGGACCCTCAGTGTTCTGCTTACTTTTGCTACGAACCTGAAAAATAAAGCCAACTAAAAGAGAAAGACATACATCCAGAATTTATTCATAGTCAACTTAGAAGCACATTAATAATTTCATATTTTAGAATAATAATTGCAAAAAAGCCTTAAAATGGCAATGTATTTAGGATGAGGTCATGGGAATAGACTTATCATCCATTGTTGTGTAAAAAGCATGCTTCTCATAGTCAATTAATTGGCAACACGCTCTCTAGAAATGGGCCTGATCAATTCAACATGGAACACTTATCCAGTAATGTGTTCCCTCCCAAAGTCGTATGTTTACTGAAGATTAAAGGCTATATTACAATGCCAAAGGTTTTGTTTCAATTAAAATGTTTTAATGCTAGCAAGTCCATAACTTGTTCAGAAAACAGACAATTGGGAAAAATTATATTTATTAAGAACAAGTGTTGCCGTTCCTGGAAGGAAGAGAACACAAATTTTAACCCTCTGCATATCTTAGAATTAACATGAAAATTCTGGCGTACCTATCTTTTAGCCCTTCTAGCCTGTTTTCTGATTTGTGCCATTTGTGTTAGCTCCTCGTCATTTAATAACTCAGAGTTGAGTGTGTGTTACTTTGTCCTTTCTTTCTTTTATTCCAGATTTGAATTCAAATAGCCTACTCTCATATAAAATAATTATCTTATATAAGCACTGTGACAGAGAATAGATTAGTCTATGGGAATTTAGTGGCCGTTTTCCTGAAGCAGCCAAGTTATATTCTTTAACTTTTTCACTTCTCCTTTTCAATTTTAAAGAAATTTTAAAAACACCTAGAATTAGCTTCAATAAATTGAATCATTATTGTATTATATCACTAGTAACTTTAGAAGAGTTTAGTACATGGAGAAAATATGAAGAACATAATACATGATAAAACTATCATCTCAATTAGATACAGGATCCCTTAACTTTGAAATCATTCATGTTTGTATTTTTCATTAATTTGGGGAATTATTTGGAAAAATTCAATCAGATTCTGACTTGATGCTGTTAAAAAAATGAAGATGAGATAAATCCTTGTATGTGTGGTGGTTGAATAAGAGCCCCAAAGATTTCCAGTCCTAATCTTTAGAACTTGTGAGTGTTGCCTTATACTGCAAAAGGAAGTTATTAAGTTAAGGATCTTGAGATAAAAAGATTCTTCTGGAATATCCTCAGCGTGATCACCCGTGTGCTTATAAGGAAAGGGAAGGCAAAGGGAAACCTGGCTACAGAAGAGACGCAGTGGAAGAAAGGAGTTGGAGTGACAAGAGAAAGGGATCACAAGCCAGACAGACTACAGTCCAGAAGCTAGAAAATAATGGAAGTGAATTCTCTCCTGAGCCTCCAAAATAAAGCAGCCCTGCCACCACTTTGAGCCTGATTTCTCATTTTTAGCCTCCAGAACTGTAAGAGAAGAAATATGTTGTTTTAAGCTGCCCAGTTTGTGGTAATTTGTTTCAGCAGCCGTAGGAAACGAAAATCAGATGTAAAAGTAAAATGACAAAATATATATCAAATACATATGGTATGTATACTGAAATGTTATGTCTGCAGATTATGTTGAAATGCATAAAAATAGACTGATATGATGAATAAAGAGATGGAAAGATGGATACACATATTTAGAAGGAAAGTACAGTACAACTTTAATGGTAGACTAGCTTGTAAGAATATAGGTGTTTACTGTACCTTTTTTAAGGTCCTCCAAATTTTAAATATTTCATAATAACATGTTGGGAGAGAATTGTAGATGAAAATATAGGTTATGATGTGATAAAAAAAAATAACTCTGACCCTAAGGGGAAAAGCTGGATATGAAAAAAAAATTGGATTTGCATGAATCAAAATTAAAAGGTTTGAGATAGAAAATTTTTAAAATGAACTAAATTAAAAAGAAAAATCTTAAACTGGAAAATATTTGCAATGTGTGTCAAAAGATAAGTACCTATAATATGAAAATGTAATGTTGCCGCTAGAGGTGTTTAGTGGTCTCTTAATAATGCTAATACACAAACGTGTTGGATTTAGAATTAGGCTAATATTTTGTACCTATAGTTAATCTTGGTAATCAACTCTTTTCTTTCCAAACTTACATCATTATTTTTGTTATGATTTGGAGAAAGTTATATACAAAGCATTAGGGAAGAAGAAACCCAATTAGAGCTGATGAGAAGGTTGTTCATTATTTGTAAGATGATGTTAGTTAGTGATAAAAATGATATTCCAGACCTTTCCTCAACAGAACATATACACACCGTTAATTCAGAGGTAGAAGTACATCTAAAATGACCTAACCATATGCACAAAAATAATAAAATAAAATAAAATAACCTAGCCACATTCTTTTGTTGATCTCCCTTCCAAGGCACAGAACTGTTTCTTAAGAAATAGCACACCTCAGGGCACCTGGGTGGCTCAGCTGGTTCAGCATCCGACTTCGGCTCAGGTCATGATCTCACAGTCCCTGGGTTCAAGCTTCGTGTCGGGCTCTGTGCTGACAGCTCAGAGCCTGGAGCCTGCTTCGGATCCTGTGTCTCCTTCTCTCACTGCCCCTCCCCTGCTTCCTCTCTGCCTCTCTCTCAAAATAAAGACATAAAAAAAATTAAAAAAAAAAAAAAGAAATAGCACACCTCTAATTACTGTAAACCTTCTAAACCAAATACAAAATATAAAATATAACTTAATTGTTATTTACCATAATGAAGATCACTATGAAAAATGAGATACTGTCTCAAGAGTACTCATTGGAAAAAGAATGAGCAAGTGTATTACATAGCCAACCAATGGAAGAGTACATAACCAGGGAAAATTGTTTTCAGAGAACTTTCAGTGATCAGAAATATGTTCATAGAGATGTTATATGAAACAATATTACATAAAGTTCTTTATATGGAATGGTATTTTAACAAAACCTTCTAAGCAGAATAAAATACAAAAATACAGACTAGAAGGAAGAACAGCAAATGATTATCAGTAATTTTCTAGACTGTGGGACATGGTCTTTGTTTCCATTTCTCAGCTTTCTCCTGTATTTCTCTCTCTCTTTTCTTTTTTACAATAAACGTGAATTACTTTTATATAAAATAGTACTATGCATTTTAATGTTCTTTTTGTGATATATATTGTATGTAGCATATGTATGCAAGACATAAAGGTACATTTACATATGCATGTGTGTTTAAGTGGACAACATGATTTTACAAAACTATGTTAGCAGAGGTTACATTTTTAGCAACCTGCAGAGAAGTGGTCACTGTGGAGTGCCACCAGCCCTTCTTCTCAACTGTAAAACTCCAGTTCTACACTGAACTCTCCTAGGGCATTTGAGAACTACCCAGCTAAGCAATGGTTGTCAAACTTTAATAGGGGCAAATATCACCTGTGCTTGATAAAAAACACAAATACTTGCACTTCCATCTTTCAGTTGAAGGTAAAGCCCAAGCAGAAATCTGCATTTTTCACATGCACCCAGCTCTACTGATACCCACATTCCATAGGAAACACTTTATAAACTGGAGCAGTTATACTTTAATAAAATATATATGGAAGTTGAGAGAAAGTACCTTATGAAGATAATTTTTATCTTTACTCTAAATTCACACTGCCATGAACATATATGTATGCCTGGAGAGAGAGAGGGAGGGGTTTTGAATATTAACTATTGTAATAAGTGAGAATATATATAAAGCTTTCAGTACAGGGACCTGGCATGTACAGAATACTTATTATGTGCCAGCCAGTGTGATAAGAGCTTTACATACGTCCTCACTTAATTTTCACTGTACTCTTAAGTGGATTATATCATTACCCTCATTTTACAAATATTATTATAGGATTAGAGAAGGTAAGTAATTTACCTGAGGGTGTATAGCTAAAGAATTGATATAGCCAGAATTCAATATTCAATCTCAAGATTTCTAACTTCAAATCATACATACAAATGATATTTTATATACCTAATTAGAAGTTACATATATTACATACATTTATATATGTAGCTTTTCAGTGGATATATATATATATACATATATATATATGTATATATATATAATCCACCACATGTATATAAAATGTAAATCGCCATTAACATTTTATTTGTATTATATGTTTCAAGTTATCTTCTCGGTTTGTAAGTGAATTTAAGTTACACTTCTACTGGGTTCTTTTTTGTTCATTGACATTTATATATGTATGCATTTATATGTGTGTTATATGTATTATATATACACAGATATATATGGTCTGCTATAAATCATGTTATATATATATGAATTTATATATGTATATGTTCATATATATAACATATACGCTTATGCATATATGACACACAATGTTCACCTTCAATGAACAAAAGGAGTATGATCTAAATTCATTTGAAAACTAGGAAGTTAATTCAAAACATATGTTCTATTAATGTTCGCTCAGTAGCTTAAATTTTACAGAAAATGTCAATTCATGAGTTGTGCACAACCTCTTGGCTGTAAGGTACAATTTTTTTATTTGTTTTTTAGTTTTCAAAGAGAAGGAGGAAAGATACAACAGCTTTACGAGATAGTTTGGGTTCACAGCAGAGATAATCCATGGTTGTGTTAATCCCTGTTTAGAACTGGGCAAAATCCAGACACATCAGAGTTCTCTCCAGACATTCCTTCAGTGTTATCTTTGAAAGATCAAGTTGTTCTATATTAACCACACAAATGAAGATCTTAATGCTTTGGCCAAACGAATGGATTTGTTAGACCTTACTTATTTAACTTGTTTCTTCTTTCTGTTCTTTTCAGAATATTTTCTTCCTTAATTGTGCTTTATATGATTGCTCATTATCTATCTTGATTATTAGCCAGATGACTTTTTAAAGCCAACTAGAATCTGTTTTCAATTTTTGTTTTAGAATGCTCAACCACAGTGTTCCCAGCATTTGGCCTGAAGTTTTCAATTAGGTAACAATGACTTTTAACTTGAAAATATTGTTGTTCTTTCTGGCTGCATACTTAACAAGGAAGGAAAAACAACTTTCTCCTTACTTTGATAGTCTTCCACCAAATAATAAAAACCTGACCCAAAACACTAAAGTACATCATTTCATTGAATCTGATGGGAAGTAAGATGATGAAAATGGAGTGGCACTAAAAATTTTGACAATAAATTAACTTTGCCTGCCTTTTTAAGGAAATCTAACATGATCAAAACAAACTCTGAGTTGTATTTTAAGATAACATTTTTTTCTATCTTTACAGTTTGAATACTCTAAATATATTTTTGAGTTTGACTTTTGTAGTGTTTTCATTATAAAGAACTCCAGTTTCAGGCTAGTTTTCAATTCTATTTAAGGAGGGTTTAACAAAGGCATGAGAAGAGTTGAATGCACAATTTAACTACAGGTACAAAGTATTCATCTACATCCTAAATGCAATAGATTTATATATTTGTGTATTGCTCCTGGGGGACATAGACAGTCTGTGGCACAGGGATTGTCATTTTACCTATGGTTTACTTGTCACTTAGTAAAAGACTTTTTCTCTATGATTTCCGGAACTACCACTGGCAGTTGTCTATGAGCCATGTCAGGAAGCTTCTCCATAACACCCTCATGCCAGGGTCAACCAACTGGCCTCTGCCCCAGAGGTAAAAGGCTGCACACCCTGTTTCATGAGAAGAAGATTATTTCCTATTGGGTAAACGTTAGTAGGGGAAGATTCATGGGCTTCCCACTTGACTACTCTATTTCTAATGCTGAAGCTATGGAACTCTATTCTCCTTGATTTTTAACATCCTATCATTTGAATCTGGGGGGTAGTAGAATAGATTTGTTGGGTAATATTTGATCAAATAGTACTCAAGCATGATCACTATGACCAAAAGTTCTTCAACGAAGCCTTGACATATTTATTAAATACTTAGGGTTTTATTCAGACTCTGAAAACTAACATTCCATTAAGGAAAATGTATTTGCCAACATACTTAAAATGCTGCTAAGTATTCAGTGAAAAAAATAAAAGTCTGAGATAAAAATATTAATGCGTATGTTGTAGGGATTCTACAGTAACTGACAGTAACTATAAACAAACATCACATTCCATTGAATTGAATGGCACTTTTTTCTCTCATGTTTTCCAATGAAGACCCTTTAGTCATTGATTTAGAGAATACAGAGACAATATACCAATTATTTTGTTTCATTTTATGTATTATATATCATAAATATGTGACTATTCTAATAAATCTTTAAAAAATACAATAACAATAATTTGTTAATTATATGCCAAGTGCTCTGCTCAATGCTTTATGTGCTTATTTTTCCATTTAATCTTCATAACAACCTTAAGAAATAAGCATTGTGTTTATCTCCCTCTATAGAGGAAGAATTTATGATTAAGTGAGCTTAAGTGACTTGTCCAATGTCATGCTGTCAAGCCTCTATTGATTGTCTCACTTAATTCATGTTGTTGCTTCTAATTCAATACACTGAGCAGCCATAGCAGGAACAATAGCGATGACTTTCAGCTTTATCACTGATACTGAAGAACGACCATATTTGCAGCCACCTGTTCTGTGGAAGAAAACCCAAATAATGAACAGTTGAAGTCAAACCATTAGAGTCACATACCAGTTACACATAGAAATTGTATTAATGTGGGGCGTCTGAGTGGCTCAGTCTGTTAAGCAACTGACTTTGTCTCAGGTCATGATCTCATAGTTCGTGGGTTTAAGTCCCACATCGGACTTTATGCTGACAGCTCAGAGCCTGGAACCTGATTCAGATTCTGTATCTCCCTCTCTTTCTGCCCCTTCCCTGCTCTTTCTCTGTCTCTCAAAAATAAATATTTAAAAATTAAAAAAAAAAGAAATTGCATTAAGGTGATTAAAATGTAATTATGAATTTGGACAATGACTTATCTTTTATAATACAATCAATTTGCCATCCAAAATATACCAACTCTGTTAATTAGAATCATTAGCTAGCATAAAAGATCTGAAGCAAAGTGTCCAGCTGTTAAAAAAAAAACCTAACTAACATGCATTATTGTTGAAGAGCCAAAAGGATTTATTAACTGAGAGCAAATGAATGTAAACATCATCTTTTCCAGGCAGGTATTTTATCAACAGCTACCTTGTCCCTTCTCTATACAAAGACTTTGTGATCAACACCTCTTCTAAGAGCATTAAAAGTCTTGCTGGAAAATGTTGTCTCCTTTTCTGAGTAAGTTCCCTGGCCTCACTTCAGCACAGAATCTTGTAAAAAGTAGAGCCAAAAGTCAATGGCTCTGGTGTGTCATATCCTGAAGATGATGCTCAGCAGTAAAACTCATTCTTCCTTAAATATAGGCAAGATTATTCATTGCCAGCAATTTACTGGTATGCTTCTTTTATCCCCTTCATTCTCATTTTCCACCAACTATGACCCTTCCACAATGCTTTTTAGTGGTACAGTGAAAATAACAATATGTTAATTTCTTCAAAGTTCATAGGCTTACCTCTAAAAGACAACCCTAGGGCTCACAACTCTGAATCTTTGTGAAAAAAATGAACCAGAAATAAATGTCAAAATAAAAAGTGAGAGCTGAGACTACTTGTAGCAACATGACTTAGTTGTTCAATAAGACTTTGCCCAGGAAAGATAAGACTATAGACCAGTAAATATTATCTTCTTCAAGACATTTGAGCAAATTAGTTTATCTGAGACAATAGTTTGATTACTTGGGAAAAAAAAGCTGTCTTGTCAAATAATAGTTTATCCATTAAATCTTCCCTTAAGATGCTCACCTCACTCTGTCCACCAATCCTAAACTATCTTGTCACAAATTTTGCCCAATATCTATCATCTCTACCTGGAAACACTTGCCCAGACCTCAACCCCCTATAAACATCCATTCAGACTTCCCTCTTGTGAGATACGATTCAGATCTATCAACGTGGTGTTCTAACTCACTGCAGTGACTTCTATTCTATTCAGTTTTGCTTCATTAAATGGTTGTTTTTGTAATATTTTAGAGAATTCAATAAAAGAATGTCAATATAGTACAGAGATCTGAAATCTTCCAAGTCTGATCATCAAGAAAAGATGTTTTTAGTTTAATCCATTTTACAAGAATCTTTGTTATTCAAGACTTCAGGGAACAAAATGAGATGGTCCATCATAGCCAACGGATATGAAAATTTCATGGAGATAATATCAAGATTATTTAACATAGTCTTATAGATTGTGAGTGTAGATCAAAAACAGTGTTTAGTAGTGAGTTTCAAAGTGTCAGCAGTTTATAAAGTGCAAAAAGAGTGCAGAAGACAAAATTTCATTTTTTTTCAATCTGTGTGTGCATTTCTCACAAATTAAATCCAGACTTTGTTTCCTAGAGCAACATTTGGAAGATATTTTTTTAAATAAACCAATGACTAATTATTTGCCTACTTAAACAAATAAGTAGTTTAGAGAAGGTAATTCTTTTATCTCATTATTTTAAAAATCAATTACAAAACTTTTAAAAAGGAGAAACAATTGACTTAAATTCTTAAAAGTAATAAAGGAAAAGCTTAAGATAATTTCAGCTATAAGACGCTAAATAAACATTTGTCCAAAGCCTCAATTTCAGTTCTTTCTCTTTTTATTAAATATGGTCAACTGGATTACTTAAGAAGAAATCTTTAAGACCACAGTTGTGTTAATAATTGCCTGTTTGATTACAAGGTATAAATACCCTTTCACTGCAAAGGCATTAATATCTATGATACCTATACATACCATCTATGTGAACTGACACTGTATTAACATTAGTTGATTAAATACCTTTCAATATTGGCCCCTTTCATATTCTTAGTAGAAAGTGTTAGTGCAGGGAATCAAACTTGGGTTCATGGACAAATTATTTAGTATTTCAAAAGGTGAAAAGACTATGGATATGGAGACATTTCCACTTTTTATTGGCAAAATCCCTAAAATAATACCCTACAAAACCCACTTCATTAGACAAGATGGGAGGGGGGACAAAGAAAACAAAGAAAAATAAAATGCACAAATTAAGGTCTCAATGACTTAGCCTGCCACAGAACCATCCTGTGGAATGCTGGAAGGTAACAGAGAATTCCTTCAGCCATTCACATTTTAGACAGGAGAGAAAGGACAAAGGCTAATTAAAAATAAAAAGCTTAATACATGCTAGGAAATTTTAATCTTAAAAGAAGTGGTTTTGTGCTGGCAAAACACTTGCTTTATCATCAGGCTATCAAACTACCCAATGAAGAATATTGATATGCCAATTAGAAAGAATAAGCAAGGATGTTTTCAGCAGAGGTATAAAGTAACCATGCTGCAAAAGCTATGTTTTAAATATAGTGATTTCAGGGTTGCCTGGGTGGCTCAGTCTGTTAAGCGTCCACCTTTGGTCCAGATCATTATCTCCCAGTTCATGGGTTCGAACCCTGCTTTGGGCTCTGTGCTGACAGCTCAGGGCCTGGAGCTTGGTTGGGATTCTGTGTCTCCCTCTCTTTTTGCCCCTCCCCTGCTCATACTCTGTCTCTGTCTCAAAAATAAATAAGCCCTAAAAAAATAATGATTTCAATGTTTCTACTTACTTTTCATTGTTTAGACATATGGGGAAGAATAACAATGTAGATCATTCAAAGTGAAAATTAACTTATTAATTTAATTTATATTTCATTTAGTGAAATCCTTTAGAAGTTTTGTTTTGATACATAATGTTTGGTGTGATGTTTACCATTGCCATGCAGTCATAGAGAATTAATGAGAGAGAGGGGACTAAGAAGCATGTAAGCCTCTGAGATCAAGGCTGTGTGTCTTAGTCTCTGAGCTCAGCTCAGACTCTGACACTTAGTAGGTACTCATTTCTAATCTGTGAAGGGATGTTCTTAAGGACCTGAGTTAAAGGACCTGAGGATCTCAATTACACATGTCAATTCTACACAACTGTTTTACTTAACAACTTCTCTTAGGAGAGTGACTGGGAACGTCCACAGCAAGTCTACATCTATTCTTCAGCAGCAGGGCAAAGATGGTTATGGACTCCGGTGGCCTGAGTTCAAATTCCGTCTTCAGTGCTCCCTCACTCTGTGACTCCTGGCAGGATCCTCGCCTTCCTTGGAGCAGCATCCCTTGCTGCGAAGTGGAGAGAAGAGGGGCAACTGCCAGAGAGGATGTTGGAGAGGACCCGTGAGGCAATCCTCGCAGAGCGGTGAGTGTGGTTGCCAGGGCCAGAGACAGCATTCAACAAGAATCAGTTATCACAATTACATGCTAAAATGATTTCATAAAGTCTTGGACACCGACTGCATTAATATCTTGTGGCTGCTAAAACAAAGTGCCACAAATTTAGTGGCTTAAAACAACAAAAATTTGGTCTCTCACAGTTCTGGAGGCCTGAAGTCCCAAATCAGTATCACTGGGCAAAATCATAATCACTGTTGGCAGGGCCACATGGTCCCTCGGAGGCTCTGGGAAAGAGGCCCATCTGTTCCTTGTCCTCTCCAGCTTCTGGAGGCTGCTGGTGTTCCTTGGCTATGGTGCAATTGTCCCAAGTCCTGCCTCTGTCCTCCCCATCTCCGTACGTTTCTGTAAATCTCTCACTGCTTCCCTCTTATAAGTATGCATTCTGATAATCTCTTCGTTTTCAAGATCTTTACATATAATCCTGTCTGAAGTCCTTTTTTTTTTTTTTTTTACCATACAAGGTAACCTTCACTGGGTCTACAGGTTAAGACTTGGGTGTCTTTGGGAGAACCATTACAGAGCCTACCAAAGTAACATTTAGTACTTCAAAATTAAAGAATTTGCTTGCCCAGCTACATACTGTGGGTGTAATTCTTGTTTTCTCTCTCCCTTATTCTCCCTTCCTCCCTTACCATCTCCCTCCTTCTCTCTCTTCTTTTCTCCCCTTCCTCCAAACCCTGCTCCATTTACCTGACTATATGTAAGTCAAGCGTCTTGACCAAATAGAGTTGTTTCCTTACCTACCTGGAGGACTGGTAAACGCAGTCGGCCAGTCTTGTTGAGGGGCTCCCTCAAGTCAGGATCTGCATCTTTGAGAGGTCCTGCCTGCGATCCTTTTGAATTATCTAGCATGATTAGTCCTCATGGTCACAAAATGGCTGAGCCACAGCCAGGCATGCGAGGTAGGAAGGAAAGAGAATATCTATCAGAGAACCACAACTTTTCCTAACGACTCTCAGGAGACATCTCTTTATGTTCTATTGGCCGGAAGTATATCCTCCATCACAAGATACAAGGGAGGCTGGGAAAAGAAAAACACAGCTTTTCTAGAGGAGATAATAAAAGACATTTAGACAAGAGATCGGGATGATGGTTGTATAAGCCAGCCAACAGGGTCCACATGACCCCTGGTCTGAGGAAGGGTGCACCAGGCAGAGGAAGGAAGAGAAGCAGAAAGGTGGAACCCTTACCAAGTAGCCACTATGAGCCAGGCAGTAGGCCTAATAAATCCACACAGTTTCTTAATTCATCTTCAGAACAGTTTTTTGAAGTTTATCTTAATGTTCCCATTTTGCAGAGAAGACGACTGAGGTTCAGAAAAATTTAAAAGCACACACTGGTACAGCGTTAATAAGTGGGGAGGACAGACATGAAACTTAAGGTGTCTAAATTAAGACACTATGCTCCTTCTAGTATTTTTTAATGTATTAGTGGACCCATTAGATCATCTGTAGCTGACTTTTCCCCCTAACTGCCACTCTTCTTCAGACCCTATTTTATCTTAATGGCATTCACCAAAACTCAGAGCACTTCACCAAAACCATAAATCACTCCAGGGCTGTGGTTATGGGGGCGGTTGCAATGTCCCATCACGAACATGCCCGGAGAGACAGGATCCAGTCAGCACATCACAGTGTGCCGTCACAGTGGCCCTGTGAGCCTGCGACCATGTCCTCACCTCTGCTTCCTGTGGCACCTGGGATACTTTTGACCAAGAATCACTGGGCTAGTGGTATATGTTGGTGACATGCACCAACCAGCACGCAGTTCCAGTATTGACGTTGAAATTCGGAGTTAAGTCAGCCTTGTGTCTCCAAATCTGCTCTTACAGACATGGGTTTGCAAATATATTGCTGAGAGATTCTTACACAGAAGAATTTCCATTGGTTAAGAAGTTGGCTTATTCTTGAAAGAAGGCAAATCTTTTGTTAAAAGTGTCCACAGCACAAGAAGATTTAGTGGAGAGGAAAAAATAGATTTCACAACACTGTCCCAGAACTAAATCAACCATTTCAGATGATCTGAATTCATCCTCTTCTTCCTCATCTCCTTCCCATCAGCTAATCTTTCTGTGCTTTCTCTTCCTGTTGGGTGTATATAATTCAAACCCATCTGTTTATGTATGTTTTATAAACCCAAAAAAGAAAAAAAATGTCAGCCCACCCAACACAACACACTGTACCAGCCAAAACAAATTTAAATGTATGTTTTGCTCTGATAAACTGCTAATGATTGTAGCCACACACATTAGCTGGTATCAAGAGGATTTCAGATTCTAAAAATGAACTCACTCCCTTATAAAGAATGTTCAAAACAGTGAAGACACAAAAAGAGGATTTCATCATTTGCATATTCTCGGGATGGATAGGGATCACGGACTTTTTTCAACCATGAAAATAAGCACTGGTCCATCGACCTATGGCTCTGGAGGATCAGGAGCCTAATGAAACAGGAATGAGGATACCAACCCCTGGCAGAGATCTAACCACCCCCCCAAGTGAGGAAATCCAAAGGGAAAAAAAAAAGAAAGAGATGGCTTCTCTTTTTTTTGGAACACAGATTGGGTTTGGATCAAGTTTCTGTATCATCCAGTGAGCCTTGCTTGCTCACCAGACTCTCAAGCCTACACTTGGCCATTTGTGTTGATGCCTGGCCAGTAAGAGTGGCCTCGGAGACTGCCAATGCCGGCAGAATCACCACCACAGACCCCATGTATGGCAGTAGTCCAGCTATCCTTATGGGATTTGTGGAGCCTCCGGCAGCTACTTAGAGAAGTCAGGTCGTACAAGCTGGTGGTACAAAAGTGTTATTCCCATAACTGGTAAACTCAGACCGATGTAACACAGGAGATGAGGAAAAACCAGCAGATACATTATTCACACTCTGCTTCCTCTGTGGCAGCTCTTACATACAGTAGATCTATACAACTTTCCTAAAAATGTTCTGCAAGATGAACAGCGAGTTGTATTTTTTTTTGCAAAGCTAGAGACTGTCCTTCATTCTAGTTTTCCTGAGACTGAATGCCCAATAAAGCATTAGCTTGTAAGAGTTTGCTTTGGACTTCATTTTCTGAAGAACCCGTGTCAAGGCAGTGTGATAACAGTCATATCTGCTCCCAGTAGTAGTTTATTAGGCAGGGGTGACAGGGCTTTAGTGTGAGGCATTTGTAGTTTCATATGTATGGAACTGAGTGTGGTAAGATCCAGGGATGGCCACAGGTCTAGGTCATAACAGTATGAATGAGAGAAGCTAACTCCTCCTGTGGAAATGTAAGTGGAAAACGGAATCACATGTTTCCCTGCCCAGCTAAGCTAGGAGATCAGAGAGAGAGGCAGGGCTCTGGGAGGCTGTGCTCTATCTAACCTCTCAAATCACACTGAGATTCTCTGGACGGGGGCATTTCACTAGAAATAAGAAGACTGAGTTTTCAGTAACAATCAGTAGAAGACAAGAGGATGATTGGGACAAATGTGAAAAAGAATTTCCTTCCAAATCTTTACATCTGGGCACACTAACAATGGGTCCCTCCAAGGTTTCAAGAAGAGTCCAGACTTCCGCAGACCTGAAAGTTTAGGAGAACTGACCTGGGAATAAGGGAAATGTCCCCAAGATTGGATCCTCTCTCACCACAGCAAACCTCTACCAGTCCTTACCCAGCACAAGTGAAACAATCAAGCACATGACAGAGAGCTTATGAATGGTAATCCAAAGTTAGGATTTCAATGTTAGGTCTGCTCCTACTAGTTTTGGATGTCTGTCACTTCACTTCACTTCTGAGTCTCAGTTTCTTCTTGTGGACTCCAGATAGCAGCCTCCGCATAAAATTGTTAGCAGAATCAATGAGATCATGTGAGAGATCTTTTCAAGTTGCCGCCTCACAATGTTTTTGACTACAGGGTACAAAATACCCAATTAACTGTGACTAATATTATGAGGGCATTTATTATCTCTCATGATCAGAGGCCAGAGGTGATTGCCAGCATTGATGAGTTTGGAATCAAAGAATTTTATCATTCTGCTTCAGCTTTCTCTGGTTCCCCTGGCTTCCCCCCACAAGGTTAGGACAGCTATAAACATCGTGTCCTCACACAACTGTCTTCAAAAGCGGGAAAGGGGAAGGGCCTCTTCTCTTATGTTTTCCTCTTTATATTAGGAAGAAAAGTCTCCCCAAATCCCAGCAGGCTTCTCTTCAGGTCTCATTTGTCAGAACTGGCTCACACACCCCACTCCAAGCCAATCATAAGTGAGGAGGTAGAAGTGCTCACATTGGCTTAAACCAATCACTATTCACCTCTTGGGCTGAGGCAAGACTTCCCCTCCTTTCCTAGCGTACTTGTTACCAGATAGGTGAACAGAATTAGCGTCTTGTCCTCACAGAAGTGGGGAATGGCTGTTGGCCAGGAAACCAAAAGTGGCTGCCAGAATTTAAAAGTGTTAAACAGATAGCGTTTTTAAAATACACCTATGGCAAAAAATAAATAATAATAAATAAATACACCTATGGCAAAGAGTACACTACGTCAATGAGCACTGAGTAATCTGTGGAGTTGTTGAATCACTATATTGTACACCCGAAACTAATATAACATGGTATGTTAACTACACTGGAATTTAAATGAAAGAATGAACAAACAAATGAATGAATAAACAAACAAACAAACAAACAAACAAAACTTATGACCAAAAAAAAAAAGGAACAAGTTCCTGTCCTTAAGGATTTTTAAATCTAACCAAAGAAACAAGCTTTATTTTTTTTTGCACACAAAGACACTTTATTAGTTTCCGCTACAAGAGACAGTAAACAGTAACATCAACCTTTTTAACAGAGATCTTGGGTCACTGGACAGGCCAAATCAATGGGAAGAAGATGAAAATGAGATATTTAAATCAATCAAAAGGCACTAGGACCCCACCGAAAACCTACTACTGCAGTGGTAGTGGGCTCGGGAAGATTAAGCACAGCAAAAACAATCCCGTGTAAATGTTAGAGATCGTGTAGCGGAGGGTTGGGGGGGGGGTTGCTTTCCAGAAGACTGCAGTACAAGAGACATTTGGGCCCCAAAGGGTTATCTGACCAGGGAGAGGGCAAGATGCTGAAGGTCAAGTCAAATGGAAAGGAACAGGTATAAAGGAGAATCCAAGCTACACAGTCCCCAAGCAGGGGGTGAAGGATCTGGCTATTTCCTCCCAAGAAGCATTCACTGCCCTGTGGGTTGCCACCCCTCAAGCCCCCTCACCAAAGCGCTGCCTGCTGGCTCCTGCTTTACAGGACTCAGCAACCAGAGCTGGGTTGGGGCCACCTAGGGTTCTTGCTGTAATTTAGCATAGACCTTTGAGAGCTTGTTTCGGGTTGGGGGGCGGTGGGTGGGCAGAGGGCTGGAACTGGGTCAGCTTTGTTGCCAGTAGTTCAGAACCAAGGAAACCCTTTAGTATTCACATGCAAAGTAGTCTGAGCTTTCCCCCATCAACTTCAAACACCCCTACAACAGGACACCCTCCCAAGCTTGCAATCTTGCAACAACTCAGCTGTGGTTAAAATTGCAAAGCTGCAGAGAGGCTTGAATGAGACCATGCAGGCAGGAAATCCCAGTGGTGAATCTCAATTCTTCTTTCTCTAATTTAGGTGGGGTGTGGAAAGCTACACTGGAGCAAGCTGGGTTTTCTGCTGGATTTTTCATCAAATACCAAGGGAGAACAAGGGGCGGAGTTCACTTTATTTGTAAAAGGCCTCAGCAGTAATTCTATTATAAAGGGACTCCTTTGTCCCTTTGTGAGTTCCCCTGATGGCTTCAGCAAGGATCATGGAGATGTCGATCACCTGATTTTGGAGCATTGCTTCCTTTTATCCTCCTGAGGTATGGTATTGGTGATGACTACTGCTTCAAAGCCTGCATTGTTAATGTGAGAAATGGCCGGGCCAGAAAAGATTCCATGAGTCAAGATAGCATAAACTCTGGTGGCTCCAGCTGAGAGAAGTTTGTCAGCCACGTGGCAGATTGTGCCACAGGTGTCGGTCATGTCATCCACCAGGATGGCCACCGGATCCCTCACATCTCCCACCAGCACTATGTGGTCTATTTCATTGGCCTTCTTCCGTTCTTTATGAATCAGAACGAAGTCCACATTCAACCGGTCTGCGATGGAGGTCACTCTTAGTTCCTCCAGCATCCAGGGCGACAATAGTGCAGTTCCTTCACTCAGAGATATTTTCCCTGATCTATTTCAGGACTGCTGGCTCTGTGGACAAATTGTCCACTGGGATATCAAAAGAGCCCTGGATCTGAGAGGCATGCAGGTCCATGGTGATAATATGATCCGCACCTGCTACAGAGAGCATGTTTGCCACAAGCTTCGCTGAGATTGGAGCCCGGCTCTTATCCTTCTTATCCTGCCGGGCATATGGGAAGCACAGGATGACTGCGGTAACGCGGCTGGTGGAAGCGATCTTGCAGGCGTTAATCATGATCAAAAGCTCCATTAGATTGTCCTTGATTTCGCCACAGCCGCTCTGAACAACGTAGACATCTTCTCCACGTACACTTTCACCAATCTCCACACAGGTCTCTTGGTTGCTGAATTTCTTAGTCACCACCTTGCCTAGCTCCAGGCCCAAGCGGTCAGCAACTTTCTGGGATAAGTCTTGGTGGGAACTGCCGCTGAAGATTTTAATATTCGGCATCTTGGCCAACCACCCTAGGCACGCCCCGCCCAGCGTTCACTGTTGCTGCCCAGACCAAAAACCGAAGTCGGCCCCCAGACTCAAGTGCTAACCGCTTCACGTTGCTACTCCGCCATCTTACCGAAACAAGCTTTATTGAAAGAAGGAGGATTTATTCTGAAAATCTGTTTTCCCCGTGAATTTGAATTCTCACTGTTTTCAAAGCAATGGTCAGTACAACAGACACCTAAGTATCTACCACCTAGTCAATCAGTTCTGCAAAAATACAAACAGGAGCAAAGGAGCAAAATAGGAGCCATGTCTATTGAAAATAAACTCTGGTTCGTAAAACTCAGAGTTAAAATAGCATTGCTGATTGATACAGATTTAAGAAAAAGCCGATTTCTTCATTTTCTCTGTGATTGGGTTCTGATGTGCATGAAAAGTTTGTGTCTCACTGCATCCTGCCGGAGCCCCATCACTTATCTGCCAGCCCCCCAAACATGTCTGCAAAGGGGATGGCATACCCAGCAGTGAGGGGTAATTCCATCTTTCACTTGATGGGACTGTGGACAGTGATGGGACAGGGCTTCAAAGAATTAAAAACAGAGAGAGGTGTTTAGGACCGGAAAGCGAAGCGTTTAACAGTAATGTTAGGACAGATGAGAGTTCCTGGACCGATTCCCCGCCATCTTCTTCCTGTCTTTATTCCACTTTCCATTGCCTCTGTGTTTGCAAATTCTGTCTTGCTATTAGTTTCTAATGAAACCAGTATGTTTATCACATTCATTGGCAGACTTGGTCCTTTGCACCTCAAGGTTATATAATTTTTTTTCCTCAGGCAGATTCAGCTGGCGGCTTCTCTCGACTCCTTTGCGCAAAAAGTGACACCAACGTTCTAATGGCAAGAAGCAAACTATACGTCAGCAATTCTGCAAGCAAGTATTGCCAACTGATCTTTTCTTGTCCTTAAAAAAAAATAAAAGCGGGATAGAATTTAAAATGTGGACAAAAAAAAACATGCTCACATTTGTAACAGTGATGGGCTTCGGAGTTTTCTATGATTCTAAATGCGTGGTTGGTGCTGCCACAGCCCCTCAAAGCCATCGCGTGCACCACAGTGTCAGAAGATCTTGGACCCTGGGAACAGACTTGATTAGGATGACTAACTTTCATGGTCTCAAAGCTTCAGACATCAGCCACGGAGAGGAGCCGAGCAGACACTGGATAAATAATAAATAATGAGAAACATGTTGCAACATTCACTTTCAAATTATATTTTCAATTTTTTTCTTACATCCACAAATTTCTAGTAAAATGAAATTATGCAGTTTCATTAAATTATCTAGATGTCATTTAAGAAAAAGAAGGAAAACAACTTTAGTATAATTTCAAATGTCTCCTCCATGTCAGACGCAACCGTGCTGGGGTGTTTGTTGTATAAAAATTCCCCCTTGTTCCTACGTCCAGTCAACCTATGGAACCGTATCTGTCCTTCCCTTTGTGGTCAAACTTCTCAAATGAGATTTCCAGTTTTTCATACTATGTCCACTCCTTTCTCACAAAAATCTTTTTGCCCTTATCAATTTGGTTTAACTTTTTCTCCAAGTTCATTGGCCTCTTCTCAATCTCCTCAAACTTTTTGAAATACATTACTCTTGTTCCAATTGTCCTTGTTGACAGGTTCCTACAATATTACATTTACCTGAAAATACTGCTAACTTTAATCACATCATCAGTTTCTCCCAAAAGCAAGCATTCTCCAGATGGTTCCTAGACTTCAGCCTTTTTCCTCTCCTAGACTGACTCATCTATTCCTGTGACGGCAAATACCCACCACTTCTGTGTCTATCTCTTCAATTAAAAAGATTTATAATGTTTATTTATTTTTGAGAGATAGAGACAGAGAATGAGTGGGGGAGGTAGAGAGAGGGGGAAGCCACAGACTCTGAAGCAGGCTCCAGGCTCTGAACTGTCAGCACAGCATCTGACTCAGAACTTGAACTCAGTAACCACAAGATCATGACCTGAGCCGAAGTCTAATGATGCTTAACAGACTGAGCCACCCAGGCACCCTTCTATCTCTTCAATTTTACTTTTCATTGAAGCAGCAGACCCACTGGTCAATTGCTAACTTAAATCAGCATCATAGAACCTCTACAAACTCCCTTTTGTCCAAACCTGATCTTTCTTCTAGCTAACTTCCCCCCAACCAGGATTAAAACATGAGAGTTATCTTTGACTCTTTCTTCTTTTGAACTTCTAATATCCAATCACTTGCTCAGTTCTCTTACCTCCACATCTGCAGTTGCTTCCTCATCTGAACTTGGTTTGTGCTACCATGCTCATGACCAAGTTCCCATTACCTCTGTTCTAGACCCCTCTGTTCTATACATTCCCCCTGCCTTTCCACATCCTTCTGCTCATCCTTTCCCTGTCAGTTATTCTCTTAATGTAAAATTCTGACCATGGCACTTCTGACTCAAAAGTCATCTCCTCTTACTCCTTTTTCTACACAATAAAGATCAGTGTCTAGTTTAGTACCTACAGTCCATCATAACTATGCTGTTAGCAGTCATCATGCCTTAAAAATTCTTGTGTAGAATGTATTGTTTTAGCAGCCTAAAGGGACTCAAAACAGAGAAGGGAAAAAGGTAAAAACAAAATAAAACATAAATAAAACAGAAAGAATATTGTTTTTGTCTTCTAGTTTCCAAATGGATGTTGAAACACTTTTTTTGTGACAATGATTATGTTGCCATCTGCTGGAATTATTAGAGCACATTTGAAGCAATGTTTGTCTTAGGCTGAAAGCCTTAGCTTCAGCTTCACTCTCTAAATACAACTTTTAATGCCTAATCTAATTGCAGATGTTAGAGTGTCATATGAGAATTGTTTTGATTCCAAGCACACAAAATTACAATTCACAAATTAGCAGGCCCTTTGCTTAAAACAGACTAAGAGCACTCATCCTTTATTACTGAGAATATCCTGGTGATCCCTAGAATAAAATGATTGCCTTTATAGAGAAATAAAGTATCTGTTCTAATATCAAGTGACTTCCAGAAAATCGTATTTTTGAAGCTGCGCAAGAATTCAAATTTTTCTCAGTCTTTGAGACTCAGAACTAGAATTACCTTTTCCAATGAAGGCTTCCCAAGCCAAGTCTTATCTTTCTTGATTTTATATAACTTACTATGGGCATACAACTTTTATTTGGGAGATTAAGCATAATTGCATTATATTGACACAAAACATTGCCTGTGTTTGTCTCTCCATAATCAGTAGTGGTTAAGAATCTGGTCTCTAAAGTCAAGCTGCATGATCCAAAATGTGAATTTGCCACTTACTAGCTACTCATTAATATTTTTGTAGTTAGTTTCTTCCTGTCAAATGGAAATAAAGTATTTCCTTCACAGGGTTGTTAGGAAGATTAAATTAAAAACAACTTTAAAATCCCTCAAAGCATCACATAGTAAGCACCTAAAATTATTCACGAGGATCAAGCAGATTGTGAGAGATGGGAGTTATTTCCCACAATAACCCAGTGAGTCCCACCTAAAGCAGGTTTACAACGAGTATTATTAAATGATGGATTTTTATTAGCTATTTAAAAAATGATTTAGATTTTTTAAAAATTGTTAAAGTTTTTTAACGTTTATTTATTTTTGAGAGACAGAGAGAGAAAACATGAGCAGAGAAGGGGCAGAGAAAGAGAGAGAGACAGAACCTGAAGCAAGTTCCAGGCTCTGAGCTGTCAGCACAGCGCCCAACACGGGGCTCAAACTCATGAACTGCGAGATCATGATGTGGGCTGGCCTCGGACACGTAGCCAACTAAACCACCCAGGTGCCCTAAAAATGATTCAGCTTTTTTAAATTTAGATTCTTTGAAACACATACATACAGTAAAATTCATCAATTTTTACAGTACACTTTAATGACAACTGTTTAAGATTCATTCAGCTTCTTAAATCTGTAGGCTTATATTTTTATTATAGTGGAGAAGTTTTCAGTCATTATTTTTTAAGTTTTTTCAGGCATGATCCTCTTTTTTCCTTCCCTTCTGTGATTCCGATAATATGAACATTAGATTTTTATGTAGTGAGATTGTTCCTTGAGTCTCTTTTTTTACTTTTTTAAAACTTCTTTCTCTCTATTGCTGAGGTTGAATAATTTCTATTTCTCTATACTCAAGTTTACTGGATCTCTTTTCTGCTCTTGAGTCTACTCGGTGAGTTTCCCTTTTTAATTCTGGATACTGTATCTTACTTCTAAATTTCCATTTAGCTCTTTTCTTTATTTTATTTTTTATTTTTGATAGACAGAGAGAGATAGTGCAAGCAGGGGAGGGTCAGAGAGAGAGGGAGATACAGAATCTGAAGCAGGCTCCAGGCTCTGAGCTGACAGCACAGAGCCCGATGTGGGGCTCGAACCCATGAACCGTGAGATCAGGACCTGAGCTGAAGCTGGATGCTTAACAGACTGAGCCACCCAGGAGCCCCACTTAGCTCTTTTATGTTTTTGATTTATTTCCTGGTATTTTTATTTTAATATTTGTTTCAAGAATATTCATGATTGCTCATTTAAGCATTTTCTATAATAACTACTTTAAAGTCTTTGTCAGATAACTCTAAGCAGGGGAAGGAAAGCAGCTTTAACTCCAAATGAAATTGAGACTTTGACTTTTACATGGAATTGGTATTTTAATTACTGCATGAAACTATTCTGGTAAAAAAAAAAAAGTGACTAGAGAATGTTAACATCTGAGAATGATGAGCATGAAACCCATCCTAGATTTTATTTAGAGGTAGGAGTGTTTTCTTAGACACTCTGTAGATTTCTGATAATTTTGCATATCAATTAACTATACATGATTCATTATTTATCTCTTCCTGTGGTGTATTTTATCCTTCCTCACCTTAAAATCAGTACCCTGGGGGCGCCTGGGAGGCTCAGTCAGTTGAGGGTCCAACTTCAGCTCAGGTCATGATCTCATGTTTGTGGGTTCAAGCTCTTCATCTCACTCTGTGTTGACAGCTCAGAGCCTGGGAGCTTGTCTTCAGATTCTGTGTCTCCCTCTCTCTCTGCCCCTCCTTTACTCGCATTCTGTCTCTCTCTTTCTCAAAAATAAACAAACATTAAAACAAAATTTAAAATCTATACTCTGAGTCAATTTTTATAGTAATATCGCCAATGAGGATATAGGAACAGTTTACTCGGTAGGTTCTTGTATGTCCAAAACCGTGGGCTCACCTCACCCCCACCTCGATTCATAAACAGTATCCTGCGAACAAACTCCTATGATCACAGAACTTTTCACTCCAAAGTCCATAATGCTGCTTCGCCGTTTTACTGTGTTGCAAATAAGACCAATAGTGTTATCAGTCTTCTCTTTGTAACCCTATTTCTCTGTCTGGAAGCTTACTAAGGAGTGTTCCTAATCCCACAGGTTTATTAATTGCCCTAAAAAGTGGCCAGGACTGTTTCTTTTTTCAAGAAATTCTTCCAGCTCTTAGATGATCTTTATCATCTAAAACCTTGAGTCTTCTTCCAACTCATGGGGATTTCTTCCATTAATTCTTTGGGTTTTGTTATTCTTCTTTTTCTTTCTCTCCTTCCAAAAGTTTTAGTATTTGGAATAATTTATTTCTTAGTTTATCCTACATGTCTTTTTTTTTGTTCTTAATTTCTATTTCTTTTCTTTTTCTGCATTCTGATATGCTTCTTTAAGCTAGTGTTGCCAATTCAACAACCATCAGCATCTATAATGGTTTTTGCAATTGTTTTTTTCCCCCAAACTCTATATATTTGTTTATTTATTTATTTTTAACTTTTATTTATTATTGAGAGGCAGAGAGAGAGAGAGAGACAGAGCATGAGCAGGTGAGGGACGGGGGTGGGGGCACAGAATCCGAAGCGGGCTCCAGGCTCTGAGCTGTCACTACGGAGCCTGACTCGGGGCTTGAACTCAAACTGCGAGATCATAACCTGAGTGGAAGTCAGACGCTTAAGAGAATGAGCCGCCCAGGTGCCCCAAGTTTATATTTTTAAGTTGCCCCCATTTATGCCACAGAGGCCAGAACCCGGCTTTATGGAGGTCACCTATTCTAATTTTTTAGAGGGAAGGCTCTCTTTCAGGCTAATGACACTTATTAAAAGGACAGTATTCCATCAACACTGACAAAATATGAAATAAGCTCTGTGACCTTTCAGCATCAGAAGAAAATGAGTATTTTACTGAAGTGTAGTCAAAAGAAGAAACAACTGAGGAAGAAAAAGCAAAGATAGAATGAGAGGGAAACCAGATTACTGACAGAAAAATAGGAAAAATAGAGACAGAATTTTATGGTTGAAAAGCTGGACAGCAATCTGAGGAACACGGGAAAGAGCTCCATGTGGGCTGCTCTGTGTCCCTTACAAGGGGTGAGGGGCACAGAGCTCAGGCTGAGTTTAGTGAGGAGTTGAAGAGGCAGAGATTGTGGAGAAAAAGAGGCTCTCAGAATTCCTAGAGGAAGACTGATGGGCCAAGGAGGAGTGAGAAGCTCTAGATGCAAGGAGAGAGAAATTACTAGAAAAGAGCACACCCTTGGGGTCACTGAGGTGAGGCTTGAGCAGCTGGCTGGGCTTCTCCAGCACCTGTGTTTGGCCCCAGATTCCGGCAGATTTTCTCAGAGCTGAAAAACCCTAGGACCTAGGGTGTATTTTATCTTTTCATTCTATCTTATCGGCACTCTCTTTGTTTTGGTGGTCAGTTTAAATCTGCTCCCAGAAGTCACATTAGACCACCTTTGTGGACAATTCCAAGTCCTACCACTAGATGGTGAACGTGACCTATTTTTCCTGCCTGAGAAAAGCAAGTGAGGATTCCACCTGAGGACTCTGAAACTCTCTTGTCTGAATTTTGATTGCCTTTCAAGTTTGGGAAGGATCTAGTTCTTTTGAAAGAGGTGGGCAAAAAATTTCACTTAAGCCTTAAGAAAGTGTCTCTATAGGTGAGGGAAAGGATGAGTAATTTCCCAACCCTGCATCTCACAGCATTAGCAATGTGAAATGTTTATTTCAGAAAGTGAAAAGAACAGATGGGGGGGAGTGTAGGTGAGGTGGGGGTGGAGGAGGAAGTGTGCTTAAAAAAGAGAGAGAGAGAGAATTCTTCTGCCAAGAGTTTATTGTCTGGGGTTTTGATTAAAAAATCCACTCACATACTATTTGTTAAGTGCCCTTTAAAAAAATGTCACCCCCAAATCTGCCTCCAGGATGGGCTGGAAAACTCACTTGTGATGCTTCATTGACCTTGGCTGTTCATCTTGTTCCACTGAAATGAGCAGTTTATTCTTTCTAAAAGTAAATGCCTGAAACTGTATTGTAGATGCCAATAGATAAGATGAAACTGCTTTCTGTGACCACTATTCAAGGGCTAATGGTCAAAGTCCACATTCACTTTATTAAAGTATAATCTGATGCCTTACTCAACTCAGCAGGATGGTAGTTCATCTTTAATACTGCCCTTTAAGGAAGGTAGAAGAATGAATCCAAGAGCAATTCTAAATCAGTTTTTAAAAATGTCTTCAAAAAAAATTGCCTTCCTTCAACACTGAAGAGAAACATGGAGAACTTAAATGTATCTTTCATTATAGAGGAAAAAAATATAATGACTCAGGTCAACGAAAGTTTGCTTTGGGTGGTCCAACCAAATAAATACCATTTGATTTGGTAAAAGCAGCAACTTATGAGATGCACACTGACCTATAGTCAGGAATGATTCCCCCTTAGGTAACTAGGCTTCACCAGCCTCACCAGGCTTCCCTGGCACAGACGTTGGCTACAGACCTTTCCACGGTGGCCTGCATCCTGGACTTATGCAGAACATAGAATCACATTCACTGGTGATGACACCAGTTAGGAAGCCACACAGTATGGCTAGTTCAAAAGAGCACTTTCATCTGGCAGGGCTAGCAAGAGCCACCTCAGCTGCTGGAATTCCCTATGTGTGGTTGTCCGATGATGTGCCTTTTCTTGGCAAGCCGAAGAGGGACTGGCGGCTGTATCTGTGATCTTTAGATTATAATAAGGGGGCTAGCACTGCCAGGACTGTGTTCCACTCATTTATCCCAAAGAAGATACTTCAACAGGGTCACAAGGAGCTACTTAACTGAGAGTTAAGAATGTAAAAATGTCAAGGTTCAGCCAACAAACATGACATGGAACTTGGGAGAAGCTGAATCTGTGACTGTCTATGTCCCCAAATCAGCAGTGCCATATGCTGACAACTTGACTGGAACCTCTGGGGGAGTCTGGGAACAGTAAGACGAAGGTATTCTTGGACAATCAGCCGGGATGGTGTTCTTTCTCTGAGGCAGCTTTGTGGACAGCTGATGTGTAAACAGAGTGGAATAAAGACCCAAATGCCTAGCAGGTTCCTGACAATGGCCTGATTATGCTCGAGGCATAACTTTGGCCAATTCCTGATTATGAGCGTCCTTCTCCCTTAAGTCACTAGACAAAATAATACACTACATGTTGAGAACTAGCTGTAACAGTCACTCGAGGCAGATGATCTCAACCTTCACAGTGATCCTAGGGAGTCTTAATCTTACTATCCATTTTACAAATGAGAGAACTGAGCCCAGGGAAGATAAATTTCCAAGGTCTCACAGGTAATAAGAGGTAAAACTAGGATTTAAACTGAAGTAGTTTGACTCAACGTCTCTGGTTGTATCCACTAAAATTGACAATCTCTCAAAGCAGAATTCCCCGTTTGTATCAATAGATATCTGATAGAGTGTTATCCTTACTATCCCAGACAGAAAAAAAAAATATTACATGTTACAGAAGTAAAGATGTAAATAGCATAAGGGGCAAGGTGATTAACTCTGGGTTTAGGTACCACATCAAGGCAAGAGATTAAGAAAATGAATTAGACATTTGTCAGGGAAATAGGATTGGGAAGGGGAGTCCAGGCAGAAGAGCGTGACATTTTTGTGTACCTGGAAGCAAATTGGTTCCGCTGGAGTGTGAGTCACAGGTGACAAAATGAAGCTGGCCAGCTAGACAAGAATCAGAGCTGATCCAGGAGGGCTTTGGTAGAATCCATTCTCCAAGCTTTAGAGGATCAGATGCTTTATACTATGGATGATGTCGAGTCACTAAAAGATTCTAGGTATTCAGTTCAATCTAGAAGAGATTCTAGGATGCTGGTAACATAATAGGTTGTCAGAGCAAAGGTATGAATACAGTTTCTACTGTATTATTTTCCACAGCAGATTCATTCTACTTAATTTTGTCATTAAACAGTTAAGATCATCTTAGGGGAGCCCACTTAGCCAGAGAGCATTAAATGGAATGAAGAAATTTATGGTTAAAAAGCTCACATGTTCCCCTCCAAGCTAGTGAACCTAGAGATGGATGCTTTGTTCCAATTCCCCTACTGCTACATAGCTTCCTCCATCTGATCTCCAGGAATTTAGAGTATCTCACTAGTCTCCTTTTTTCAGACTGCTTGCCCATGGTGCAAACTGTATTTCTCAGTATTTATATATCCAGTTCAAGGTTTCATTTGAAAGCTGTCTTTCCTGACGCAAATGAGTTGATAATCTTGGAAACTCTTGCACTGATTCCAATACAATTTTTCATGTTTATTTATTTATTTTGAGAGAGAGGGAGAGAGCGCATGAACAAGGAGGGGGCAGAGAGAGAGAGAGAGAGAAAGAGAGAGATTCCCAAGCAGGCTCTGCATTGTTAGCGCAGAGCCCAATGGGGGGCTCCATCCACGAGATCACCACCCGAGGTGAAATCAGGAGTCAGATGCTTTACTAACAGAGCCACTCAGGCGCCCCCTGCACTGGTTCTAAATAGGGAGCTGAAGTCTCTACCACTAAGGGATCAATCTTGTCTGTTTCACACTAACAAATATAGATGTACATATATGTGTATATAGAGATATATATGTATCTATATATACACATAGACATATACATGTATATATTCATTTCATTTTTAAACTTGATTCTTATATGTTAAAGGAAAATATTCTTCTAACATTTTGAATTTCATATTCATGGGTAAGAAATACGTGACTGAGTTGTCATAAGGCTTAAATGACATCACGTATAATGTGCCTAACACAACCTGACCCAAAGCAGAAACATGCTCATAACCCCACCTTCCTCACCTCTAGCAGATTAGAAATGGAGGTAAGAAATTCCATACTGTACTTCTCTGGATAGTGTCAGACAAAGGATGGAAATCTACCTCAAACTATATTAAATAAAAAAGACCTTTTTTTGGCCTTTTGTAATAAGGAGTTTCAGAAAGAGGAAGATCCTGGGCCTCGGTTGGATCAGGTCTGTTAGTACTCCCTTCTCCTTCCCCTTCCCCACCCCTCCTCCTCTCTCCTTTCTTCCTTCAGTCCTCTTCCTGCTTGACATTGCCCAGATTCTCAGGAGGCTTTTTTCCAGAAGTGACAAGAATAGTTGCCAGCTGAGTGATCTTAAAACAGACGAACGCTTCTTTCCAATACCTTCAACAAGAATGTCCCAAAAGATAGCATGACCCAGAAGCCGTGCAAGTTCTGAGAATCATTAGAAAATTATCATCACAACCTCTTTGTGTCAAATTGGTGCATTGTACTTAGAATGCTGCATAGAATTTGGGTAAATTCAAATAAGGAAAAAGAAAAAAAACTAGCAAATGTCCAATCAAAGGCAACTACTTTGACAAAGGTGTGAAGAAGGCTCCATATTGGGTCATAAAGCAAAGGTTAGGTTCTGGCCTAGAAAAATGAAAGCTTTAACCTTACACATAATAAATTTGAAAATATTTGGAAACTAAAATAGAAAGCCCAATGACTAGTGCCTTTACAGTGAGAGACACACACACACACATACACACATAGAAGAAACTCATGTGAAAATGAAGGTAGAGATTGGAGGGACATGGCTATAAACCAATGATCTCCAGGAACTGTTGGCGACACCCAGTTGCTAGGAGAGAGGGTAAGACAGATCTCCTTTCAAGCCTCCATAACTGCAAGAGGAAGAACTTCCGTTGTTGAAGCAGTCCGGTTTGTGGTAATGTGATGCGTTACTGCAACCCTAGGAAACCTATAGAGATGGCCATATGGTGCAGTGGAATGAAATTAAAATTCTAGGTGAAAGACTTTGGTTCGGTCTAAGCTTTTACAACCTATACCAAAGGCCAGCTTATCCTGCTGAGAGTTTTGTCTTACCTGTAAAATGGAAAGTTGGGAAAAGGAAAAATAATGTTTCCACTGCCAACTCAAAGGAGTATATGAAAATGGAATCAAACATTTTAAAATTATACTGAGTATTTCAAAATGTGTCTAGTGGAATCTGAAGGTGTATAAAGACGAGTTCTATGGTGAAGCAAGTTGGGAAAATCCTACATATGTGGCTTTACTTAAGAAGACTCACAGAACAGGCAATTATATAAAAAGCAAAAGAGAAGACTTGAAGACTTGTAACTTGGAGTCCGTTTAGTCTTATTTAACTCAGTCTGCCCCCAACTTATTTGACCATGAAATATTGCTTTCAATGAATTCCAATTAATATCTTGTCGATGCTTATCTTTCTTTGGAGCACAGTTTCGGAAACCCTGCACTAGGCAACTTTAAGGTACTCAGTCTTTTGGGGGTATGCACTTAGGAACTGCTGACTGATGATGAAATAATGGACAGCACTTGGGAACTCTGCAGAGATCATCCATTCACGCTTGGGAGAATGTCGCTGCTTTTGCTTATCACCCACGTGGCTAATCTGACTTGATTTGGAAGTGACGGAGTGACAGGTCTTATAAAATGCATACGGGTCTTATAATATGCATATCCCACCCCGGAGTCCAGGAGTAACAGAAATTCCTCTGCTTCCAGAAAGATGGCAGGAAGGAAACAAACCTCTGCTAAGACTACTCTTCCTTCCAGCCCCATGACAGGCAGATTCACAAGTGTTATCTCATTTCACGGAGTCTTTGTGATCTTAGTGTCTGCATCTTAAAGCCTTCATGTGAAAAAGATACTTAGGTATGAATGTACCTTTCCTTTAAAGGAAATAAAATCACATTATTTACTGACACTTTTATGGGCAATAGGACATAAAATAAGTACTTAACAGTCTAGTCCAGAATTGCACATCTATTTTTATATTAGAAAAGACCCTTTTAGGACTTTCATCTCGCCGGACCATCAACTGTTAACTGTCCTAACAACTCCTGAGCTACTGGTGAATTCATCGTTGTCTTGGCTGTAAGAATATAGCAGTGAATGTGACAGTCGCTGACCTCCTGGAGCTTGTGTACAGAAGAAGGAGAGCAAGCACAAAGAAAGGAACAAACATAAATATACGTAAGGTGATGATAACACCATGGGGAGAAATTAAGCTGAGAAGCAGAACTGTGAGGTGAGCATCTAGCTTCAGGGAGGGCCTCTCGGGGCAAGGGGTTTTGAGCAGAACTTGGTGGAAATGTAGGACTAGGTGGAACACCTTGGGAGGGAGAAGAGAGAGCCAGGTAGAGAAGGCAGTGAATGCACGCTCCCTCCCTGCACTGGGAGAACACTTAGCGCATTCATGGAACAGCAAGAAAGCCCAGGATGGCTGGAGCAGAGTGATTAAGGAGCAAAGAAATAAGAGATGAGGTCAGAGTGTGGAGAGTGGGAGTGAGGACATGAGTTATGTAGGGATTCACAGGACACAGTAAGACTGACTTTTACATGGAGTGAGTGGAGAAGTAATTTAGGGTTTTAAGGATATGACATATTTACAAAAGTCACCTATAGGGAGGATGTAACTATAGTGTGAGGAAGGAGGAGCTGTCAGAGTAAGAAGATGGGTCAGAGGCTGTTGATCCAAATTACTCAAACTGCGCCACAATAGTGCCTCAGACCAGGGTTAAATCTGTAGGGATGGTGAGGAATGCGGATGTGTTTTGAAGACACAGCTGATAAAATGAGAGCATGTGAGGTAGAGAGAAAGAGAGGAGTCAAGGCTAAATGTGCAGTTTAGACATTAGCATCCAAAAGGATAAAAGCCCATTAGATGAGACGGAATGACTGGGCAGGAGCAAGGATTTTTCTCTCTCTCTCTTTCTCTGTGTCTTTCCATGTCTCTGTCTGTGTCTCTCTCTGTGTTGATGAGAGGTGGTGGGCAGGTGGAGAAGAGAGAATCAAGAGTCTGATTAGGGACAAATTCAGTCTAAGATGCCCTTTAACATCCAAACATTGGTGGTAAGTTGGCAGTTGGATATACTAATGTGGCATTCAGGTTGTACTCTGGGCCCGGTGGTGTCATCTGCTTATTAATGATATTTAAATCCATGAAACTAGACAAGATCACTCAAGAATTGAGTGTAGACAGGGAAAAATAAAGGGCAGGAGCCTGAGGCTCGGGGTTTACCAATGTTTAAAGGATCATGTTCATACATGGGGTGCAGAATGGCACAGAACCTAGGCCCAGGCAGCACGGCTAGAGAGTGAGCAAGTCAGGGTCCTTTATCACAGCCCATGGAGCTCTTCATCACTTAGCATGTTTACACTCTTATCATGAGAGAGACAGTTCAGCAAAGGATCTGAAAGTGTTGTGAGTGCCCTCTGATGGTGGGCTACATATGAAAGGACTCTAATGAACCTGGTGAATTGGCAAGAACTAACATTTTAATCACATTGATTGTGATTGGCGTATAAAACCAGACCCTCTTGATTTCTTGGAGTATAGCTAAAAAGCTATAGTTTCAAGATCATAAACATTATATATCACATTCTGCCTAATATATGCAATCATTTATTGAGTGCTACTATATCAAACATTTGCTTATCATTTCTATGCTGGATACTTCACAGGCCTCTCCACATGCACTCTCCATCAGGCTCTCCACCTCCACTGTGGCCTAGAGCTACTGATCAGTATAGACGGTATCAAGTGGCTCTTTATCCTCTGTTCCACAAGACTGTCCTTCTGGATTCCAGTCTTTACCTTTTCCATCACCTCTTCTGGTCTTAGAGCGGTAGGTTGGGGGTGGGGTGCCATCCCCCATGGCTAGCCAAAGAATAGAGCACTAACCATTATGCCACTTTCCCTATGGCCTACCTGCAACTTTATAAATTATCCCTTCCTTAACCTCTTCAGATTACCCCATCTCCTTCCTTTGAGAACCTAAGGAATACAGCTGTAGAGTGTTCTTACTCAGCCACACCATGCACCACATCAGTATGATATAATTGTAATCTTCATTTTAAAAATAAAAAAGAGGGGTCATTTGCCTGAATGTGCACCAAAAGGGGCAGTCAGAACTTAAACTTAGATTTGTCTAACTCAAAAATCTGTACTCTCAACCATTTTACAATATTGCAATGCAAAACAATTCTAATCAATAGTAATCACAGAATCACAAGCAGCTATGAAGTTACAAATACATCCACAATGTATTTAAAAGAATTTTAAAAATAATTGCTTATTGCATGAGAGTATTTCATAAGCATTAGCTCATTTGATGCTCAGTCTAACCCTGTTATTATCACATTTTAGAGATTTTAAAAAGCTTATCCTCTGACAAGGATCCCCTCCATTAAAGAACTTTCACAGTAAAGCCTCAGTGAGCAGTTTGTTTTTTATAAAAGATACAAGGGTGACACACTGGGAAACAGATGCTGGCATGTCCCGTGGCTCACAAATTCATAACTTCCTAGTAATTTTTGTCTTAAAGGTTGGCTCTTGGCCCTCTCTACATGGGAGCGCTCAGCTCTCCTCCTCCACCAATGCTGTTTCCATGCTGATGGTCTTGCTCGCCTCTCTCCCAGGTCCCCTTCCTGTCTCAACACTTCTATGCCTCTCCCATTTTGACAAATATTAAAGTTCTATCTCAAGCATATACCCCAAACTGTACACCTAAACCCATCCTGATTTGGACTGTGGGTGAGTCTTCCCTTTAGAATAATCTAACTTCTTAAGAGAGTAGTTGAAAATATCTACCCATTTATCTGTCAATTATCAGATATCATTCTCTATCTGGTTATATATGTGTGTATATCTACGAATGTGTTTTGAATTACATCAGTGGTTAGTCTCTAGAATGGTATAGAGTGTGTGATTTAACCTCCAAGCTAACTAGTTATTCTGAAACAATTTTATGGTTGCTGTCAGAGGACAAGACAAAAGAAAGAAAGAACTAAGAAAAAGAGACACTTAGAATTTAAATAATGGCAGAACTGTGAAGTGAATTCTCCAAAACCCATGCTAACTTTTATGTAATTTTGCAGGGGGAATGTTGTTGGCTGGCAAATATTTGTTTGTTTGTTTTCTCATTGACAAGAAAAGAAAAATTAGTCATATTTAATCTGCAAGTGAGGTTGAAACATTTTCAACAGATTATACTTCTTTTCCAGGAATGCAATGAAACTGACAACTTCCCAAATGTCTGCGTGCAGTGCACTCCAAATTGCGCCTGTGGTCAATATCATCAATATGTGGAAGCAGACCAAGTTTTAACCATCTGGCTTTTCAGTGTATTTGACAATCACTGTGACTTGCTAATCACTAATCAACAAACCCAGGTTTTCTGAGAACCTGTCCTGTGCCTGATACTGAGCCAGAAAACTCTTTGTGGGATTTTAAAACTTTAACATGATTTCATTCAATCCAAACAGAGGTATAAAACAGTCATTCACCATGTAAGGTAATACATATTTCTGTGTCAAATTACATGCCTGAACTACAGATGTCAAAGAAGAGAAAAGGGTCAGAGAGGTCCAGAGGTGTTCATGGATGAGGTAAGCTGATAGTCTTGTAGGTAATTTTGGTTGCTCCCTCTCTGGCTTCACAGACGAATTAGTAGATGCTCATTAGTAGATACCTGTCCTTTAGGTTAACATGCTTCTGAAATGAATTTTAAACAAACATGACAACAATTATTTCTAGAAGTGATAATTGCTTTCAACATTTTCAGCTAGTGCAGAGGGTTCTTGCCACTTCTGATGTTAATAGGAGCAGGTCCTGAGAGCATTTTTCACAGCTGGCCTGGAGCATACATAGTCCAGCTCCTCGAATCTCAGCTCTCTGGAGACCCTGGACGGTCAAGGACCCAGGGGGGTAAGAAAAGCACACCAGCTGCCCCACAAGCCCTCTCCTTGGGCCCCTGCTCATAGAGCTGGGTTCTTCCCAGGGAGAAAGTGCAGGCTCTGCAAAATAGTCAGTCCGTAAGTTTTGTGGGTCCGTGACTTTCAGACTCTAATCATGCCTAGTGTGGGGCCTGTCAGGGTCATGCTAGCAGGTTTTATTCACTACAGCAGAGTCCTTGGAGTCCTGTGTCACAAACACAAGCTCTTACAGGGTCACCAGTAAGGAAACCTGTGGGGAGAAGAGAGATTCTGTTCTTTTCTAGCATTACTTCTGAATCTTTTTTGTTTTACTCTTCATAAAACCTTCTACTCACCCAAAAAGAAGTAGAGCCATCCTGCCAGTTCCTCCCTAAGTAACTGCCACTTGATTCACTCTACACGCCCAGCCAGGCGATCTGAATATGAATCTTTAAACGCCCTTAGCCTGGGGAGCACAACAGTTAAAGAGTAGGAACCATGCCTCTGTATGGGCCGATGATGTCATTATCACAGAGCGTTAATACATTTACAGGAAAAAACCAATGTGGGAAGGTAAAGGAAAATTTTGGCTCCCCTTTGGGAAACTCAAAGCAATAATAGTGGCTGGCAATCAAAGTTCAAAAGGCCTGAAACATAATTAGTCTGTTAAAGTCTCAGTGGTTCATATGGTTTAGGGATTTAAGGAATGGCATTAAAATGCCATAAACATTATAATCCACAGAATAAAGTTTTGGAGCTATTGGTTTTTGTTTTCTGGGTTTTTTTTTTTTTTTTAAGAAAAGAGCCCTTTTGCCTTTATGAGTTTCTTCATAGGGATTTTATTTCAGGAACTCGAGTTTTAGAAAAATAAATAAACTAAATTCCAAGGCGCATTGAAGCCTCCCCAAGAGGTGACATTTTAGAAGCTGATCGTTCCAGAAGTAAACAGGGAATTGGGGCTGGGGCCATTAGAGTCACTAGTTTTCATATAGAGGTGGCTTCTGGGGGCTTTGGGGGCACATGTACATATCTCTCCTTAGACTCAACCATGCTTTGCTCCAGTTTTAAAAGTTTTTTCTCATTGTAAAGTAGAGATTTTTCTCCAAGTCTGTTTCTGAAATCCTTTGGCTATGGAGGGAGCCAGACAGGCCATCTCTGGGCCCTCACCCTAGGTCTAGCTTTATTCTCATGTATTCATTTTGGTTTGTTTGAAACATTTACCAACAAATGGATTGAAATATTTAGTTTGTAAAAGGGATTATCTTAAAAAGTAAGAACAACAAATCATCTGCAAATTTAAAAACTAGAGAGTCAAGATGTCACTTGCAATGGGCAGTGTATTAAAATGCCCCCAGGCAAGGTGGGACAAGAGTGCAACAGCAACGCATTCACAGCTTGCTTGGCAAAACCAGGGCTCTAAGGGTGGAGGCCCCAAATCTCAAATATGATGGGGCCAGGGGATGGGGAAACTGGGACATGTTAGATGTTCAAAAAGGTGAGGAGGACAAAGGAAGGCTAAGCCCCAGGGAGATGACACAATCCTGGTAGGTAGTAGAGTGCACAGTGTAAACACATGGAAATTTCCACAGAATATATTAAAAGGGGTAGAGAATGTCAAAAGGAGTTGATACAGGAAGTGAGAGTGGTTTGGCTGTGACATCGTCCCCCTGTTGATCACCAGGGTAGACCTGGTTGATCCAACTGTCTAGGTGGGTATCCCCATCCTCCCTCACTGCTTCATATGTGTTCCTCCTGAAGCTGTGTGCCTTGTCAAAGAGGATGACCTTCCCTGATGGAGAAGGACTGTTCTTTGGTCAAGGGTATAGGAGTAGCTATGCTCCCTGACTAAAATCTCCAAGCAAGCTCTTGAGGTCCATTTGTAGAAGTAGTTGAGTCAAGCTTCCAAGGCCCCAGACATTCAAATGGGGCACTGCAGGTGATAGTCTGCTGAAAGAAAGAAATAAAAAAGAAAGAAAGAAAGAAAGAACAAAAGAAAGAAAGAAAGAAAGAAAGAAAGAAAGAAAGAAAGAAAGAAAGAAAAAGGAAAGAGAAAGAGAGAAGGAAAGAGGGAGGCAGGAAGAGAAGGAGGAGGAAGAAAGGGAGAAAGAATGAAAGAAAGAAGAAAGGAAGAAAAAGGAAGGAAGGAAGGGAGAGAGAAAGGAAGGAAGCTAGGAAGGGAGGAAGGAAGGAAGGAAGGAAGGAAGGAAGGAAGGAAGGAAGGAAGGAAGGAAGGAAGGAAGAAGGGAAGTTGATATATAATAATAAATGGAAGATTCAACTGAGAGGCCATATAAGCAATGTCACGTATCAAGTGAGTGGAGAGGCCTTCAATCAAGATGCAAGTTTCCAAAGAAATCACTCAAAACCAGTTAACAAGATTTGGGGCCAATCACCTACTTCAAGGGCATAGAGATTCTCCAGATGGGAGATTAAAAGGAAGATGGAGGAGAACAGCCTGAGACAGAACTGTCTCCTCCAAGGGGAGGCAGGGTTGAGACCACCTCCTCACTAGTGAGACGGGTTTCAACGGAGATGACATGGAGAATCTGCTTTTGTTGCCTATTTGAGAAGTTTCTCTGACTCATGCCAGACCCTTTGGTGTTCCATGAGGGTAGAGAATTCTGCAGCTAGAACACAGCTTTATTCCCTCCTATTACAACCGGAGATATATAATGCCTGGGGCCAGACAAAAGAATGCCAGCCTGTGGCCTTTTGGTAGGGGACAGGCCTAAAAGAATTTCTGCCCAAGGATAAGGGGATCCCTATCGAGAGAATCTGTAATAAAATGAAGCACCATAAATTTGAAGGCTGAAGGGGTGAACAATAGGAAAGTTGGAAAAGAACTATTGTCTGATACTACTGGGGGGTTTGGCAGGTTGGGAGACCTAGTAGAATATGTGTGAATCTCTGAGAGCAAGAAGCCATGTACAGGCATGACATTTAAGTAGGTTTTTTCTGTCCTCTTTATCTGTTTTCCCTTTCCCTCCTTGAGCTGCAGAGTCAGATAGAAGAGCTATTGAGTGGCAGGAAAGGTTGGAAAGAAAGCAAACCCATGACATACTTCCATGACTCTGGCAAATAGATGACAAGTCTTAGTTTTGAATGGAGATTGCAGGGTTATTTAATGTAGGGTGACTGCACAGAAATGTCATGGTGACTGATTGTTTTCTTCCAAAGGCAGAAAAAGAAAAAAAAAAGAAAAGAAAAAACATTCTTCAATGAATTAATCCTAAGGTAGCAATGGAATAAAATGCCTTTTAATTATATGCCTGATAACTCAGCTTGTTTATTATACCAGTTAAAGGACCTTATAAGATAGTTGGTAACCACTCCCACTGTGCTGTCCAAAGCAAGTCTTGACCCTGAGCTTAAAGTGAAATCCTCATACACTGTGGTCAGGGGAATAGTAATAAGTGGGAAAAACCTTGGACGATTTGGGAGATCGAGTGTCTGGTTGCTCATCTGGTGTCTTTTAATTTTATCTTGCAAAAGATTCTTGCAGGTATATTCAGCCTAGGAAGTGTTATGATCTCACTACATGCCAACGATCTCTATAACCCCACACACTGCAGTGGAAAGAATATCTAATACACACACACACACACACACACACACACACACACACACACACATGTATGTGTGTGTGTATGTGTATATATATATCATATAGAGATACATTCATATCGATAGATAGATAGATAGATAGATAGACAGACAGACAGTTTAGGATTTTTTTTAAGTGGACCCATGAGAAAAGTAAAGGAAAGCTCTTAGTTTATAGGGAAATAAGAAGTGATGGCTTACTTGCCCGAACCCTAAAAGTTTTCCTGTTTTCCTTTATTTGTTTTTTACAGAGGAGGGGAAGTAGTTTAAGTCTCTTCTCAAAATATAAATTATCTGAACCTGTCTTTGTTTGCTTCTCTCAGCCAGACCATTCACAACTTCTCACTAAAGGGAAACACTGTCACAAAACAAGAAAGAAAATGATTTCTTAGGAGAAAATGAAGTTTGCATTCATAAGACCAAGAGAACAGGCAGGATGTAAGAGACTGTAAGATTAACAACACATTGTCTCTTAGACTCGGCAGGAAATAGAACTGGAATGATGACTCAAGAATTATAGGAAAAAGAGCCTTGTTTCTTTGGGGTTTTAGGAAGCATTTCTTCTGAGCTGTTTTATTCATAAAATATTTCTGAATATTTTATCATAACAGTAAACAGTAGTCTTCTGATAAAACACCCAGTTCTGAAGCTTGTGTATCATATTAGCTGGAGGAAAGACTGTGCACTTGTGGATCCAATAAAAAGAGAGTGGCATTGACTACTGCCATCTCTGATTTTCACCTTCTCACAGGTGATGCCAAGGTGCATTTACTCATTCACACACTTAATAAATGCCTGGAATTAAAGTCACGTGACAGTTTAGAGGACAAAGTCAGCCTCCAACCCGTTGCTAGCTGAGTGATGGTAACAAGGTCACTTCATCTCCCTAGGCCTCAGTTTTCTTACTTTAGAACAGGAAGGACAACAGTCATGACCTCATAGGAGTTTTTCGAAGATTCAATGAACTGATGGTGACATGAGGGCCATGAGAGAGAATTGCTCATATTTCACGCTGTAGGAGTGTCACTGATGAACAGTGTCAGCTAGTGTCCTTTTGGCTTGACTGCCGTATTCCCACAGGGCCACTCCCAGCCAATGACCAAGCATGGTGAGGGTACTAACGCAGGTCATTTCTATGAGACAGGGAACCCTTGAAAAGATGACTTTGGCGTGAAGACACCCATTGGCTTGACAGGACATTTCTTGGAATTACACTGCAGCCTGAGGCCAATCCTCCATCCCCTTCTCTCCTTCCATGATGTCAGACCACCACTGTGGTGTGAAGGCTCCTGCCACTTTCTGCTGCTACTTCCTCCCCATCTATCCTTCACAGGCTTTTCACCCACAATTAACCTTTCATGTCATCGCATCTTCATGCATCCAAACTAATACAATTGGTTAAAAACCAGCATCTAGTATATAGTATGTGCTCCATAAACATCACTTTTTTAATTATCATTAACAAAGAGAGTGATGGGTAGCATAACATGGAATGCTTGTTGCTACTCAGAGGAAGGAAAAGTCACTTCAAACCAAAACATTCAAAAAAATTCCATACATGAGATAGATTTTGAGCTGGCTGGAAGAATCTTTAAAGTGAGGTTTGTTAAACACTGGAGACAGGTTGAGCTAGGAGAATCATAAAAGCAGAAACCCAGAGACTGAGAAATGGAAATCCTTCTAAATTGACTGGAATGTAGCATGAGTGTGCAGTGGTGGTGCCCTGAGTCCAGAAAAGTAGGCTGGGGCTAAACTATGGAGAGATTTCTATCAGTCAGTTTTGATGTTGTAACAAACAAACCGCCAATTTCAGTGGCTTACTACAACAGAAATTTGTTTCTCATTTGTGTTACATGTTTGTGGCTGTGGATTAGCTGCTATGGGTCTATCTCAGGTCTTCTTATCTTCTTCTGAGACTCTTGCTGGAGGAGCAGACCCTACCGGGGGAATGAGGTTTCTCAAGGAAAAGGACCGACAGAAAGCAATCAATAGTTTTTGAAGCTTCTGTCAGAGGCAAGATATGTGTAATGTCTATTCATATTTCATTGGCCAAAACAAGTCATATGGTCAAGCCTAACATCAACAGGGCAAAGAACACCCCTCCAACACAAGAGGCACTAAAAGTCACATTGTAATGGATGCAAAAGTATAATCTCACAGCAAGGAGGAAGAAATATTTGGTACCAACAAATCAATCTACCACAAGAAGGAAATTATTCAGTTGACCAAAATGAAACATTTAATATTTTTTTAGTTGGCCAGTGATACCATCAGGGTCGTCCTTGTGTATGGAGGTGAAAGTGGAATGGGGGAGTGGAAAGAAGAAGAATACCAAACCAGTACAGGCAAGAGAAGATAACAGGAAGGCTGGAATTGACCATGTCCTCTACTCCAAGACCCAGCTCCCTAGTCTTTATTCTGACACAAGCAGATGAAGAAGAAAAGCACTTGTTAAGATGAGAAACAATCAAATCATTTCCTACCTATCTTAGAAAGTAGGCCAATTCTCAGGTAAAGCCTCATAAAACTATGAAAGAGAAGTTGAATTTCACTTCAGAGCCCATTCTCCTCCTTCTATGCTCCTCTATGCTCCTAGGATTCCACAATTTCCACCCCCAGGAACCAAGCCCTAGATCAAAGTACTCTCATTTTGTCCTCAAGATGGCCAGGTCTTCCCACCTGTGGCTCTGAAAAGGCCTACCCAGATTCTCCTGGACAAAACCCTTAGCCTCTGGCCTGAAAATTCTGTTTCAACCCACTTTCCTCAGGAACCACATTTGTCATCACAACTGTGACCTGCATTGTTGTGGCCTGGCCATGTAACCGGCTAACTGCTCCCTTTAAAAAATGCATTCACTCTAAGATGTCGTTTTACTCTGCTGTACCGAAACTTAGATTTTAAATGTATGTCTAAAACAGAGAATAACTTGACCTCCAAAAAGCAATCTATTATATAAGCCAGTGGAAGGAGATAATCTTAAGCAAGGAAATCATTTAGGAGCAGATCTTAAACCAGATCAATAGGCAAGTGCCCGGTGTGTTTGTGGCCCAGCTGGGCCACTCCCTTGGAGGATTTATGGACTGTGTCACACGTTACTTCTTGGTCTGCACAGGGTGCAGATTGACTATATGACACCAACATAGTATTCTATCATCCTAAAAGTGCATATTAACATGAATAGTGGATTCAGAGCCAGAAACCAATGTCTGAACATCCAAGGGCCTATGATGACCATTCTATACACTACAGAAATTCTCAGTGGTGTCAATATACTTGCTCTAGGTCTTCCCCAGCCATGGACAAACTGTTTCCAAGTCACTGTTTTTCATGGGAACCAAAAAGAAGGTCATGTTAGGAAAAGGAGTGACCCCAACCCACACTGCTTTGGCAAGTGGGTCCGGCCTCATCTTGAGATGCAAGACATCTCTCCCCACCAGAGCCTTCAGTGTGCTCCAGTGCAAGCAAGTCTACCTCTTTTGTTTTTTCCTTCTAACTTAATTCTAATATCTGAGCCTTGGATGAATAAATAACCTTCCATTTTCTTACCAGTGCATCAGGCCACATAATAATCATCACACCATCTATTTCAGGCACAGAGAGGCAAAGGCCTCCAACGAACTTCTAGATTTTCTTCTCTCAATAAGTAAGTGCATCTGGTTAGACCAGAAAATACATTGTCTGGGGTCAACTGTCCCTGAGCCACTTCCGAAATCCTACAAAGCTCTCAAGCTGGGCCAGCCGAAGGAGGAAGTCACCTGGAGGTCTGGTCACTCTGACTTGGAGGTCCCACCACCACATTGGTGCTACAGGGCCTGAGACTCTGTGGGACTTTAGGCACCAAGATCCTTTCCACGAGAGAGAGAGACAAAGAGACAGAGACAGAGAGCCACTGCTTCTGTTGCAGGTAAGTCAAAAGGCATCTGTGTATGAATACATTTTGCAAAGATTGTGTGGAGTAAGCAACAGAACCGGGCAAGACAGAATGGTGAGCTGTGAGCCGCTGGGACACTGGGACTGACTTGGCAGATGACAGGTTTTGTTACAGATTTTTAAAATAATGTTGCATTAAGAACAGAGAGAAAACCAAGCCAAGAAACATCAACAGTAAGTTTTCCTCCTTTTTCCCCCTAAGATATGCTGAAGCCAGGTTTAATATTATGTCAGGAAAGAATTCCCTCCTGAGACTTTCCTGGCCACGGCTCAGTGGAGGATAATGTTTTCCAGCCATGTTTCCAGAGTGCTCAAAAGTTGAAAGGAAAATGGCAAACCATCGTGAAGCCTTCCCTTCGAAGCAGCAGGGGGAGCTGTTACGATAAAGAACTGGGTTGGCTCCGCTTCCACCAAGGTGGTTTCTGACTCCCGGTCGCCATTGTCGGGATACCTACAGGGTGAAATATTTACAGATGCCAGCAGCTTTGATATTTCTGATTTTAATGCGGAGCCTTATATGTGATACTTTTCATCAAAAGGAAAAACGAGTCAGATATTCGTACAAGTTGCCAGCAGCTTGCGTAGCAGAGCCGCATTCCACAATTACTTTGATCAGCATGTGATAAAGCATATCTTGCACAGTAGAGCGCAACCCCAAAGTCTCCAGCGGAAGTAGATGTTTGAAATAGAACTTCCAGGGTATGAAAACGCGCCATTGTCACAACGTCACCAAAATTTACCTTCTCTTACCGAAAAAAGTATTTTGATACTGCCCGGATTACTGATCTGTTCAGAGATTCTGATTTTCAAATTATGTGACCCATTTAAAAATTGAGGAGGAGGAAGGTAAGGAAGCCAACCTCACTGCTTATCTTTAGAAACAGTCTCTGTTCTTTGTTTGGGGTTGTTTGAAGTCCTACGTTAAAACACATTAAGAATTAAATGACTATTAATATTTTAGGCACTCCTCATGCTCACTGACCTCTGATTACTTGCTTCCTTCTAGCATTGACAGAACCCTTATGTTCAGAACCCGCTGGAGCTAAATTTGACAATTATTGGTGTTTTTCATTTACATTACTGTGGCTATTGCTTATATATGATCGTCAAAGATGTCTGCAAGAGTAGTAAGTGTAGGCTTCCAGGGAGAGCCAGATAAAGGGAATGGTGAAGTTCAGGAAGCCAGACTCCAGGAGAAGAAGGAGATAACGGGGGAATTGGCTGGAACATAGGAAATTCAAGAGAAGAGGCATCTTTCCAGGAGGAAATTGAAGATCAAAGATCTCTCTGACCAAGAGTGTGGGCAATACAATCACTTTAAAGGCTGATATTACACGGTCCAAGGGATTCCATTAGAGTGGAGTGCCTCAGGTTTTCAGATGGATTATAGGAAAATGATCTGAGAAAGCAAGATATTGTTCAGAAAATAGACTGAAATTAGTACAGAGCTTACAGGAACAGAATTGAATAATATGTGACATAGTATGGAATATGTAAATAGGAAGCGGAAGTGGAAGAATTGAGAGTACAGAGAGAGAATCAGACACAAGTTGTTCAGGAATGGCCCAGACTTCTTCTGAATAGCTTTGGGAGAAATTGCTGTTAATATTTTGTAACATAATAAAATATTGTGCATTTTTGCTTTTGAAAGAAGAACAAACATGCCAGCTATTTCCAAATGTGGGTGGCTTATAGTAATATACTTCCTTATATACTGATCAACAGGGTCTTTAGTGGTGCCAGAAGGCTCCCAATCATTCAGCAACTGGGTAGGTACTCATTCTAAACTTTGATCTGAATAGGAGAGGCCAAGATTTGGATCGGTACCAGATTGTGCATTCTTACATGCCTTTCATGGGGACCTCTGACCATGTTTTGATCTCCAGAGGGGTTACTATGGATAGACCAATGGTGTTACCCGTTGGAGTCAAGGATAAGTCAGTAATGGAAATTTTGCTTTGATAGTGGTTTGGGATTGAAATATGTTCTTTTCTTGCATAATTTCTATGCATTTAAATGGGTTTACATAAGCACCTAGTTTACTAAGCAGTGGTAACTGAAAAGAAATGTAAAGTTTTACATTTCTAAATCATTCTTCCCAAGTGTACTATTCCAGTATTAATCCCCTTCAGGGAGTCCAAGAAAGTTCCATCATTTTCCAGTTGCTTTCAGTTATTAAGGCTAAATCCAGCCAGTCATCAGGCATGAGTTTATCCTCACCTCTGCCCTTCTCCATTTTACCCAGTATAAGTATAAACTGGCACCTATCTGCTTGGAGGTCTCTCTCAAAGACACGACCACCACCTCACATTCCCGTTCTAGGATTATTTCCAGGGTTTGGAGCTGAGACATGGGGCAGGGAAAGGGAAGAGGGTCATGCTAACAGGCCCTTGCAATAACCTCTCTCTAAGGGCAATAAAAGCAGAGAGAGAACGTGCCCCTGGAGAAGTCAGGTAGACTTCAAAGAAGAGATGGTATTTGAGCTGGTTGTTGAAATATGAATACCTCCAATCAGGTAGGAGGAAAAATGGGGAATGCATTTTAAGCAAAGATAATAATGGTGTGTGCAAGGACAAAAGACATAAATGTTGTGGTGACTAGTGCACCAGCCTTTGGGGCAGGTGGTTAGAGTGTGGGGAAAGATGAACATGGCAGAGCCACTACGGCCAACCTGCAAATGGCATTGTAGTATCTGTTAAGCATCTGAAATTTTTCTGTATATGAAATGGGGAATTATCAATGGTCTTAAAGAAAGAGAATGATATGGGATGCCTGGTTGGCTTAGTCGGTTGAGCATCCAACTTCAGCTCAGGTCACGATCTCACAGTTTGTGGGTTCGAGCCCCGCGTCGGGCTCTGTGCTGGCAGCTTAGAGTCTGGAGCCTGCTTCTGATTCTGTGTGTCCCTCTCTCTCTGCCCCTCCCCTGCTCATGATCTCTGTCTCTCAAAAATAAATAAACGTTAAAAAGCATTTTAAAAAGAAAAAGGAAGGAGGAAGATCTACAAAAAATTTGACTTCAGCAGGGGAGAGATAGGAAACCAGGGGAGAGATAAGAAACCAGGAGGAGAACTGGAGTACATGAACTAAGTGTATGTCAATGGGGAAGGAAGAGAAGGAGCAGAGACAAGGAATCTTTAATAGGATTAAATGGAGAATGAGTCAGTGGTTTTGAGCTTAGCACGGGCCATATAAAAATACTCTCTCGCTAAGATGGGAACAAAGAGCTGGGTGAAAAGATAATGGGCACAGTTTGAAATGTGTTCAATTTCAGGTGACCATGGCACATTCTAGGAGGAGCTGCTCAGGGGGCAGTTGGGCTGGAATTTAGGAGAGAAGCCTAGGGGAAAAATCAGTGAATGGATGAGGCTTGAAGCTAGATGTGAGAATGTCTAGTTAGAATATGTAAGGATGTTAAGAGAAAGCAGGATGTTAAGAAGAGATCATTTAAAGGACTGAACCAGGGGGGAGAGATGCTAGTGAAGAAGGGTGAGAAAAGGCCTCAAGAGATGAAATCCAGATGAACCGGTCAGGGTCTCAAAAGCAAGGTGGGGTAATATCAAACCAGACAGTGGTTCTGGTGTTAAATGTTCTAGAAAAGTCATATGGGATAAAAACCAAACCAAAAAAAAAAAAAAAAAGGTTATAAGATAAAGACATCGGGAAGTACTTGGGTTATGCTGGCTTTAACTAGCCCATATTGCTCTTGGGTTTTAGGTACTTGAAATGAATGTTTAAAATAGCCATTTCTGAGAAATTTGGCTGTCTCTTGGATCAGAAATCTCTGCAAATGCTGATTTTTTTTCCCCCTCACAGTACATGAAATGTGCTTATATCCTTACATTTTTCTTTAGGATAAACAAGTTTTGAGCAAATAAGCAAAAAGGAAGAGACATTCATCTTTTTTTTTAACCGTATACTATATATGAAAAAGACCATTACTAAGGGGTTGGAAGTGATAACAGCAATTTTTCTCTGTAGGAAAGGAAATAACTTAGATTCAGGAAAAGTAGCTTGCTGACAAGGCAGTCAGTCACATGGCTCCCCAAAGGAAGTTAAAAGATTGGTTTTTTAAGGTCATAGTTCTATGAAAAGTGAAGTTGATGTTCACTTGAATAAAGCTTTCTTCAGTTTTACTGAGTAGACTGTCAAAATAACCAACAAAAACACAGAAGGATGGAGTGGCAATGTCTCTCTCTGTGCTCCCAGCTTCTAAATGTCAAGTTAGATTTTTTGCTGAAAGAGCAAACAGATGGAAATGCGATGAGAAAGTGCATATAACATATTTATATGTTCCCACTCTACGGGAACATCCTTGTCCCACTCTATGCAAATAAATACATATTTTCTTGAACAAAACATCAAGAATACATGGTTTTCAAAAATATGGCACTCTCTTTTTGTAAGAATTGGATAAACAGCTACTCCGTATAAATATGCAGAATTTTTTGTATATTCATAAAGGCACATTATCAACTAAAAATGCTTCTTTCATTTGTTATTTATACTTTAGAAATAATAGGACTCAGAAATAACAGAATTTAGGAAAGTCTCAAATATATGTGGACTCAAAGAGCATGATGGAGAGGGAGGATAAAATTAATTAAGCACCTAGCTAGACACTTGAGGTGCATATGAGAGCTATGGATATATTAATATCGTAGTCTGAGAGTTGCATCCAATGCTCAAAAGGGAAGTGTCTTCAACATTTAGAGAGGTCTCCCAGGCTCCCCAAGCCCACTCAATGGTTATCTCATCATAATACGGACTTTTCTCATTCTAGATCAAGGATAATTTGGATCTAAGAAGAAGTGGGGATGAACAAAGTGAAAGATTATCTTGGGCACCCCACTATGGATGGCTTTTCTTTTTCAGGGTTCTGTTTCATGGCTCTCTTTTGGAAAACAAGCTTGCTCAACTATAATAAAAGCATAGTATGCTACCTAGATAACTTGCATTTTCCTAGAATTATATCTTCTTTTATAATCTTGGCAATTTATCTTCTCCTACATCCCTCCTACAAAGTAGGACATCCAAGTCAAATATCTAAGCTTGATCCTCACACAAACTTGAGTGTCGACACCAACACTGCAGCTTACAAACTGTATACTAAGGCAAGTTACTTGACCATGTCAAGTAAAATGAGGATGATTATAATGTCTTCTTTGTAGGTCTATTAAAAAGAGCAAATGTGATGCTCTAGGTTACATGCTTGATATAGTGCTCAGAGTTTAAAAGGTAGTTGGGAGAAAAAAATGATACAGATATTTTCAGCCATCAGAAACTCATTATTTTAAATACTAGTCTTTCTAATTTTTAAGGTCTCAAAATTATATATGTCTTTCCTTTCATTAAGCCAAAAATCTACCTTATTCTTAATTTTGTCCACTAATAATTATTCTGTCCTCGGGAATATCACACACACAAAAACCAGTGTTTCAAGTATTTCCATCCTATTCAATAGTGAAACGTCCACTGCTGAGAAACAAAGGTGAACAAGACATAATCCCAGGCTGAAACAATCTCAGGTAGCAGAGGATAGAAGATATGTATGCAGATTTGTCAGATATTTAAAGTGTCTAGTTGTCCAGAGGTATATGTTGTGCATTCAATGATGAGTTTATAAGTAGTCTAAAGTACAAGAACAAACAACTATTGGAACACAAGGAAGAAGTGAAGTGTGTGATTGGAAAGAATTTGGGAAGGAGTTGCACCATGCCCGGAGGGATGTATAAGACAAAATCTCGGATGAAATAGCATGTCCAAAGGCATATTCAGCACCCCACCAGACTCAGAAATCAAGGAGTTGTGCAGCTTTGCTAAAGTAGATTTTCCAAATTGTGGGCTGTAGGTGTAAATTGTTGGGGTTTCAAGGAATATGTTAGTCTATGGATGCACCAAACATAGAGCAACAACAATAAAACAATGCCTCACATATTGTGCTTTTTCTTCAACGTAACTTTGTTACTATTATAATTAATCTAGTTATAATTAATTCTATGTTTTCTTCATCTGTGAGTACTGAAAGCACATCTGCTGACATAGAAAGTCCTTGATATGGATAATGTTAAAAAGAGAGCCATACACGAAAAGTTTGGGAAATACCAGGTCAGGGCACTGAGTAGAAACAGATCATTCTTTCCTTCTTGCCTATTCAAGGACATCACTCTGGACATTCACCCCTTGTTTTAATTTTTTTCCTTGCTATTACAGCTCTCATTATCATACAAATATGCCGAGATTTCTCTCAGTTGGAAGACAATTCATCTTAACACTGCTTCCACCTCCGACCAGCTACTTTATACAGGAAAAAAATAATCGGGGGACGAGAAGTTTTGTGCATGCAGTTTCCAATTCCTATTCTAGTATTCTCTCCAGAGGCTTCACCTTCAAAATTTAGCTGCTGTGTGACATGTGACACTAACCACCCTGGCCCAAGCCACTACCATCTCACTCTTGGATCCCAGGAGCCTCTGCATGGGTCTTGCTGCTTTGTCCCTCCATGTACTTTATTCCCAACATGACATCCAGATGTATCACGTGGAGGCATAAGTCAGATCCTATCACTCCTCTGCTCAATATCCCCCAACGTCTTCCCATCTCATTCTCAGTGGGATCTGAGTCCCTCCAATGTTCTCTGAAGACCCATGCTCTCCACCTTGATTTTCCTCCCCAACTCCATCCCTAACTCCATCTCCATCTCCAATTCCACCACCACCCTTCCCCACAGGAGATAGCTGGAGGGTGGAACTCAACTGACTTACACACCTCCTGGCTTATTATCTGGAATGTACAAGTGAGCTTCTGAGTGAGATCTTATTACAAGATGGGGCATTATCTTTGCTCATTCTGCAGAGTAATGGGAGCTTGTCCTTGATACTCCCTACTCAGCTCATTGGAACTCTGATCCAGAACTAGTTAACAGAATTAAAGTTGCAGATTGATATAGCAGTTCAAACTTGGGCTCTGAGTGGAAGTGCTGGAATTCAAATCCCTTCACTCACTGTGTGGCCCAGGACCAATTGGGGGATTTCTCTGTGCCTCAGTGATAATGCAGGGCTGCTGTAGAAATTGATTACTATACTAAATGTAAAGGACATAAGAAGAAGCATCTATTTAACTATTACTACAAAGCCATTGGGCAAATTTTCTCAGGGAATGAGCATCATCTCAAGGTTTCTAGCCAGAAGAAGAGAGGAAGATGACCCAGTTTAGTTTAAGGAAAATATCAGAATTATATTAAGCAGTAATTATGACAATTGAAAGACATCTTAGAGTTTTTTCTTTTCTTTTTTTAATGTTCATTTATTCTTAAAAGACATAGAGACAAAGTGTGAGTGGGGGAGGGACAGGGAAAGGGAGACACAGAATCCAAAGCAGACTCCAGGCTCTGAGCCATCCAGGCACAGAGCCCGACGCAGGGCTCAAACCCATGAACCATGAGATCATGTCCTGAGCTGAAGTCAGACACTTAATTGATGCAGCCACCCTGGTGCCCCTAAGAGTTTTTAAATATTGGTTTTAAATATTGTTCTATATATCTCATTCTTTAGATTCTGGAGTAAAGTCATGTTTCTTGCTTAGTGCATAACTTAGAGCACTAAATACAGGGTTTCTTTTTTTTTTTTTTTAGAGCAAGGCTACTCTATTAAAACCCCAAGTACTATTCTTATACGGTGCTTTTCCTCAGCATTATTCACACACAGGGGTGACTTTGTCTTTGGATTTATGCTTCCTTTAACAGACACCATTCCCCCATTCATGCAGCTGTTATTAAAATGCATATGACCCTAAAGAGAAATATGTAACTCATATAGGACTTGAATTTTCAAAGTTTGCATAGTCAAACATGAAATTATGGCATGTGTTACAAGCAAGTAGTAATACTACTGTGTGTTTCAAGAATGATTTCAAGTGGATAATGGCAACCAACTACACCGGCATCCATGTGGTCCTTTAACCATGGGCTTAATTCCAAGCTCTTCATTGTTCCCTCTCCTAAACTTCCTCCTCAGGACACACTTTCTTCCTGACTCTTTCACCCCTAGATTCCCTGGTGGGTGCTGCATATTCACTGAAGCAAATGAATCCTGTGTCTCTGTATACCTGCATACTATCTACATACTATCTACATTAAAGCTCTGATATTCTTTTTTTTTTTTAACATTTATTTACTTTTGAGCTACAGAGAGAGACAGAGCATGAGCAGGAGAGCAACAGAGAGAGAGGGAGACACAGAATCCAAAGCAACCTCCAGGATCTGAGCTGTCAGCACAGAGCCCAATGCAGGGCTTGAACCCACAAACCATGAACTCATAACCTGAGCCAAAGTGGGTTGCTAAACTGACTGAGCCACCCAGGTGCCCCAAATCTCAGATATTCTTGGAATCAGTTGGGGCATGGAATTTTAGCATTGAATAAATATCCTCTTTCCTGACCTCACCAAGCATTTTGAGGACTCAAGAAGTCCTATTTATTAACTTTGGAGGATCAATCCTACCCTCGATCTAGTCAAGCAATCCTTGCCACCAAATAGAAATATTCTTATCTTTTCTATCACTATAATTTTATTATGAAGTAATGACTAAAATAAGTGGAAAAGGTACCATTTATTTTCTTGGCTACCCCAGGGGATTCTGGGCTACCTGGAACAAACCACTTAATTGTTTTCTGTCTCAGCTGCCTCATCTGAAAACAGATATTATAAAAATGGTGCCTATCATAGGATTATTGTGAAGATGAATCAAGGTAATTTATATAAAATGGATGGAACTGTACCTGACATACATTAAGTGCTTAATAAATATAAGCTATTTTAACACTGTTATTATCTTCATTTTACTCAATTCCTGAAGAGACAACACCCTAAGACAAGGTACCATATGGCATGTCAGAATGTATGGACACCTCTCAGGTTTCAAATAACAGTCCAAGGCTACTCAGCTAAGAAAGCCAGACTCCTGCAGGCAGCCTTACACAGTCACAGTCTAAGCGAGTGAATACTGGCCAGGAAAGGCAAAAAAACAAATTAATTAAAATAGAAGCACAGTTTCAAACCATGTGTTAAAAAACAAAGGTAGCATTTTCACATTGGTGAATTTTTTATGTTTGGTTGGGAATCTTTCAGGGTTTGACTTTCTGGTCTCAATCAGGCATGGAGAAGAACCAACTAAGTACTGCCATGAAAAATAGTCACCTAAAGTCTATGCATTTCATTTCCAACCTTCTTTCTCGAGACAAATAGACCTCAAATTTGAGCAACTGTCGTGAGTTTACTTCTCCTTATTAGAATGCTGAGTAATAGAGTCCATGAGGTTAGCCCTGTTACGACAATAACTCGTTTTAATCAGAAGGAAGGAAATTACCCCTTCATCTGAGAGAGTTGATATGATTACTCGGCTAAGAAAGGCATTCATTTATTTTAAAAAATGACAACAGCCCTCATTCTCTATATGCAATCTGACAATACTGTTTACGGACTACCATGTGAAGAAGTTACTTCAACATTTTCCTACAGATATGAGATTTAAACAACAGGATTGTAAAGGTGAAAGCAAACAAAATATTCACTGATTATTAGATAGTTCTAAGTCATAAAATCAAGCTAGTACGTATTAGCAGGTAATGTAGTAGATAATATAAAATATCTCAAACCTGAGTACTCTAAAGTAATCTATTACAAAACCTTATCTTCAATTTCCCATAAACCTTCAGACAATATTAAAAATGTACACAAAATTATAACTGACTGGATGGAACAAGAAGAATAGAATTTGAATGCAAACTGTGTTTTAAATAGAAATGTTAATATGTTTAGCAGTGAACTATTTAGGCTTAAGAAAAAAAGAAAGAAAAAAAGAAAGGAAAAGTCTCTCTTGACCCAGCAAAAAAGTATAAATGTATAAAAATGAAGCTTAAGGAATGCATGGATGAATGAATGAATGAATGAATGAATAAAGGAAGAAAGGAAGAAAGAAGAAAGAAAGGAAAGGAAGAAAGAAAGAAAGAAAGAAAGAAAGAAAGAAAGAAAGAAAGAACGAAAGAAAGAGAAAGAAAGAAATTGGGTATTATAATTGAAAGGGGAGAAAAGTTTAGACAATGAAATTAATAATTTTCTTAAGATGATTTGGAAGAGAAAAAGTTGTAGATGACTAAGGACATATATTAAGGGTGATGAAAGACTGAAGGAGAAAACAGATTCTGAAAGGAAATAGAAAAATATGATTCAGTATAAGAAAGGGAGAAATAAGTTTTAATATTGAGACAGAGACAAGAGACAGAGAAAGATAGAGAAACATGCCTTACATTTTATTGCACAGTGTACTTTCTAGAGCCTTTGGCAAAAGCTGTCTTTCTTCATTCTTACTTCCAAAACTAGGCTTTTAAATTAGCCTGTGTTCTTCCCTCAGTGGAAAGTGCCTTGAATCTAGATACAGATGATCTCAAAGATCCTACTGACCTCAGGCCAGTCACCCAGGCCCTGTGGAGAGGATGGCTGAGAAGCGGGGTAGGAAAGCATCATAAGGAAGGTTCTCTCACATTACAGGCAAATAACACATATGCAAAATCTGGGACATTTCAACGCAGAAAATACCTCATTATGTAAAGGAGGAAGTGATAAGCAACACAAAATCTCTAAGGATCAAGTGCCTAGCAGTGTTCCCAGAAGTGGGGCTCAGTCTTGACCTTGAGAGAAGGGCAAATCCTCCTCATACGCCCCATAGCAAATCAGTGCAATTCAAATCAAGTCTCCTACTACTATTAAACCTACTCTATAATATGCTTTGAATCCAAGTATTACGTCCATTCTCTTGCAAAGCACTATTAACGTTTCATCAAATCTGGGACAATGGAGTTCTTATTTTCTCCACGTCCAATTTTCCCTTTAGTGATGTATTCCCCACACAAAATCCAGAGGAATTCCTTTGCTGTAATGTATTTTCTTTAATTATATCACCATCCTCATTAAAATTGTTCCATGGCTTCCCTTTGCACTTCTGCTTGCACTCTAAGTGCAAAGACCCGTCAGACATTGCCCTTACCAAACTCATCTCCCCTTTTTACCTTACTCCTGTGATTCCTGCCTTCTCTCCATTCCTTGAGCCAATGCTGCATGTACTGTTCTCTCCATAGTTACCTGCAATTTGCCCATCTTTAAAGAGACCATCCCCAAACCCATCAAACTACATTAACTCCCCTGATTGTTTTCTCCTTTTTAGGATTCATCCTGCTGCATGGTACCAATGATCAACTAGTCTGTGACTTTCTGTATATTTGTATATTTACTTCCTTAATATCTGTTTCCTTCACAGACTTTAAGTACCATGAAAACAGAAACCTTTCCCACCATATCCCTGAGAAATACGATTGATCTAATACCCAGCATGAGCCTAATAAACACTTGATAAATAAAAGATTCTAAAATGTAAGATTTAGTAGGTCAGGAATCAAACTGGTTTCTTATTATATCCCTACTACCTCGGGATCTCTGTGCTAGGAACATTGGTAGATGCTTCTAAAATATTAGTTCAATAAATAAACAGAGAGGAGGGGTCACTGTTGTTTCCACTAAGAACTAATTCCATTGAAAGACAGGCTTACTTATAGAAAATTACTCAGAGTTGTATTCTCTCAGTTTATCACTTCTGTATTCCACCCTTTGAGTGAAGCCTGATGAGACAGGATTAGTGTCTGCAGCATGAAGCTGGGACACACCATTTTCCTTCTATGTCTTCTTCAACCAGTCTTCAAGTGAACGAGATGACTTCCAGACACCTCCTCATTCTGCTTGTTCCCTGCATATATAATAGCTTTATAACTTTTCCTCTTGAAATTCATTGTACCTACCGTATCTGTGACATATACTAATACACTATTATTTCCATATTTCTATACTGGATATTTTTATTAACATTGTCTAATTATATACCGTGAAAGTCAGACTCTAGAAGTAATTTATGTTGAACTTTCATCCTACTGCTAAATCCCAGGAATGTGATTAAACCAGGTCATCTACTTCTATTACTAATGCATTTGATTTTCTAAACCCAAGTCAGGATTTTACCTTTATCCTTAGTAAGCAACAATGAGATTTAATTCTGATTTCCACACCTCAAGCCCATTTCCCAAAATTCCCTGGCTTTCACTTACTACCAGGCAATTTTACCCATATACATTATTAAAAATGTGTACTCTGCTAAATCCTAAATCAATGTATCCAGCCTTATAAGTTCTCTTGAACTGTAGATGATTACTTGAATGATTTGCTGGGCTTCACTTAATAATCCCACAAGAAATTTCTAATTCAACCTGGTCCAAACTTAACTCATTGTTTAGAACTACCCCTAAGCACCTCCAGGACACTCCCTCGAATCTTGATCTTGATTGATGGTACCAGTGTTTGCCCAGTCATCTCAACTAGCAAACCCAAAGTTACCCCAGGTTTCCTATTATTTAGCTTTCACATAAAATGGCTCACCTGGTCCTGTCCACTCAACCTCATAAATATCTCAAATACCTCTCTTCCTTTACCTTCCTACTGCTACAATTTTAGTTGTCTTCTATCCAATGGATTACTTTCATATTCTTCTAACTGACTTCCATACTTCTAATCCCATTTTTCATAAATCCATTCTCCAGGCTGCTCTCAGGACACCAGAAAGAAGAGAGGAGGTTTACAAAACATGTATTCTGTACACTAACAAGATTTCAATGAGCAAAAGAAGTAATCAATCTTGAGGTGAGAAAAAATAATCTAGGAAAATAAGATGGAGCCAGAGATAATATCTAAAAATTCTGTTTCTTACTGGAACCCTGATGCTACATGTGTTATCTCACTCAATCACAGACATCCTTATGAAGACCAACAGGGAAAAGGAACAGTTAACATGTCCAAGGTCATTTGGTCAGTAAACTAGTAGATCTGAACCCAAATTGTCTGTTTCTAGAGCTCATGCTCTTAATCACTCACCATGCTGCCTCCTAAGAATGAAATAGAAGTACAAAAGTTATGCCACAAAATTGTATATACTCTCTAGGGGCAGCCAACAGATTTAACTCTTAACTGTCTAACAGCCAACGCAAAGAAAAAAGAAAACAGTTGTAAGATTCAGTGTTGGAAAGTAAAAGCAAACTAGCTGCCCGTGGAAAACACTGCACTGCTTACTGCTAAGACCGATAAAAAAAAAAAAAGAAGAAGAAGAAAGAAAGAAAGAAACAGTGCCAACTGACATAAGTCAATTCGGCTGCTCAAAACTGTCAAATTCTTTATAGCTTCTGACAGTCAGAGGTACATAAGAGCTGTGAGCTCCTTCCACAGCAGCCACACCATGCCACATTTATGCTGCGATGAAAATAGTCTTCATTCTAAATTCTGATGTTCTTTTCGACAGTTAGTAACCACTAGACAGAAAAAACACAGTCACGTGGTCTTATAGATTTGGTGACGACTCAGCTTCTGCTTCTAGCACTCAAGCATGGACCTTACAAGAATGGTCAAGCTGAAATTAACATAATGCATGTCAACTAAACTTGAATAAGGAAAAAAGAATGGTCTCCTCAAGGAAAGGCAAATGTGGTCTTTTTCTAGCCAAATCAACCAGCCCTCCAGTCCCACCAGGTTACAGAATCCACTGTTGAGGGACAGGACATTTTCATACCATTCATGCAAAGACAGTGGGACCTTTACATTATTTCCAGCGAATCTACCAACCTTGAATGCCAGTCCAACACCTGTAAAAACATATTCCATTGTTCTTTGCCAGGCATTCTTAAATTCTTTGTGCTATAGACCCATTTGGCAGTCCGACTAGTCTGTGGACTACATCTTGGATTAACATTTTAAAATACATTACAACCATGATACCTCAAAGAAAGCCAACTATATTGGAATGCAGTCATCAAAAATAGTGCACTAAAAATTTGTTTCTCTTTTGAATCTTGAAGCCAATAAGGTCTAAAAACTCCTGTAGCTCTGAAGAAATGAATCTAAACTTGTCATTGAGATTCTGCAGTCACTGTAATGCTATGTGAAAATTGATCAGATTATCGGTAAACCCCAAATCAAGTTAAAGGGTGCTTTTTAAGTGATGCCAATATTTCATGAAGTCAGACGATAACGGGTTAATGTATACATGTCAAATTAGACATATTCCTAACAGACACCAGAAAAAAAAACAAGTCCACAGATCTGGGCAAATGTTTCAAGGCCAGAAAGTAAGAACAGCAAGCAACTTTGTTGTAGCTTAAATGACAGTACTAGCATAAAATAATCTAGCAGCTGATGGCTAGACGGAATCTGTGGGAAATAGAAGGAAAGGTAGCAAAAGGCAGCCTTGCTCATCCAGCACTATCCGGGGGGTCCAGAATCTTGACTTTAGAAAACATTGAGTTGTAAAGGTGCTTTTGTCTATGGAATTCTTACCTATTGTGTCTTGACCTTTAGTTCCACTCTCAAAATATGGTGAGGAGGCATGGGGGCTGCCTTTGCTGGTACCCTTACACCACCGGGAACGACCACATCAGAGGCAGATAACTAGAGCTCTGGCCTGCTAGGGGTCTCTGATCCTCTTGAACACGGGTACAAGCTTTAGTGGAAACAGATAATCCGTAGCTTGCAATTCTCAAAAGGCACCTTGATCCGCTAAAAGAGAACAAGCATTTTTTATACTAATTTTTTTTTCTTCCGCAGCTCACCTGCTGGTCTCCTTGGCAATAGTTTTGCCTGCGTCATCTGGGTATGTTTCCTTTCCCTCACAAATTTCAATTTAAAACTTTATTGATTCAGTCAAGAAATCTGCTCAGCCTTTCATATCCTTGTGAAAGGCACTGAGTGTGTCTCCAGAAACGTCTTCTATTGTGTGAGCACCTGTTCTGTAAAGTGCCCCTCCCTGGCCCCACCACAAAACAGATTTTAAGGTGAAGCTTCAGGGGTTTGAAGTCAACACAGGAAATGTATAAAAAGAAATAAAATCATCCTCCTCCCAGGTTTTCCTCCTTCTACACAGAGCTTCATGCTTGGGATCTCAAAAATCTGGATGGAGAAAGAGCAAAGGCCCTGCTACATTGTTCTAAAATGGAGCTAGCTGGAAGCAAGTGAAACGCGGTGAAGAAGACCACGTAGCCAGAAGCAAACTGCACATGCTTAAGAGTGGATTTGTCGCTCCTGCACAAATCGGGGATCAGTTTGTATTGTCCTGGTAGCTCCAAGCAGGGAACTGTCTGTAGCCTTGTTGACACAGGGCAGTCCAAGAACAAAGAAAGTTGATGACATAAACATATCCTTTTTCCCAGCACTTGAGTGTGTGTGATTTAACCTTTAACTCTTGCTTGTTGATGTAGGTGAGATGTCAAATATTTTCTACTGAAGTGTTTGGCAACTGTTTAAAGCATTTTCATCACTCATCCACGAAGGTGAAACCGGCTCAGTCTAATGGGCACTGTAAGAGAGTGGCCTTCCCCGCCCTCTCTCCTCCAGGCCACTTCCCCCCCAGACTGAAACAGGAAAGCCAGCGACAAAGACCAGGGATCAGCTTGGTAGTCACTGTAAATCTGCAATTACTTAAAGTGTCGCTTCCTGTTTTTTTTAAAAGAATACTCTCCTAGCAGAGAATAGAGACTGAGGTCTTGTGATCAACTGTGAACAAATGATTTAAATTGTGACACAAACAATAAGGAGTCCAGTATCAGATACTGTAATCCCGTTTTCATTCTTTAATTCTTTAGGCTCCAACAAAAAGCCTCTTACTTCCTCTAGATCAGACCTCCGTCCTGAAAAAACAAAACAGCGCCTCTGTCCACTTCATACTTGGAGGAAACCCATTCCAACTTTTCCTGAGGCCGAACTCATCTGTCTACTCATTCAGGACAAAGATTTTATAACTGGATATATTTCTGTTTGATGGGTAAGCAAAAGGTATGATGTCGTTGCTAGTTTTGCCTTTGCAAGACGAAGGTCCTCTACCACCAACAGGAAAAAGAAAGTATAAAAACTCTCAGCAGTGTAATTTCATATCTGTTTTTTCCTAGTGGTCATTCTTGCTCCCTTTGATATAGACAATTCTGCTGGGGGATTAAAAAGAAAAAGGACTCTTAAACTACTGGCAAAATAACAGCGCATATATAACACACACCTGGAGAAATCAGCTTGGGTAAACTAGACACTACCCATTAGCATTTTCGTCTTTTCAGTCTGGAGCTTGCACTCATTTCTTGGAAAGGAAATCTGTGTCTCATGAAAGAAAACTGGTTATGCCCAATGCTCAAGAGCAACAGGGGAGGCGACAGGGTGGGGGTAGGGTGGAGGAAGGTCGCTGCATGACTCAGAGAAGCTTGGCTTCTATAATTAATATTTTTAGGCCATCTTACTTCATATTTAAAATAGAATTATACTGTCAGAAGGAAAAACACAACACATAGCTAAAGCAGGATATCTAAATTACACACATACACACAGACTATTACACAGCTAAAGTAGGTTGTGCCAAGCTATGTGTATGTGTGTGAATACACACACATATACACACACATATGTATAATCATGTATAGCTAAAATAGAGTGTGTCTTTTATGTCTTTATTGGATCTAGATTTTCAAATCATCCATGCCCCAATATACAAAGTTACCTCAGCTGAACCACCTGGTGGGCAATGCATGAAAATCTTTCTACAAGGGGTGCTTGGGTGACTCAGTCGATCAAGCCTCCGAATTCAGCCCAGGTCATGATCTCATGGTTTGTGAGTTCAAACCCCACATCAGACTCTGTGCTGACAGCTCCGAGCCTGGAGCCTGCTTCAGATTCTCTGTCTCCCTCTTTCTCTGCCCCTCCCCTACTCATGCTCTGTCTCTCTCTGTCTAAAAAATAAATAAAGATTTAAAAATATCTTTTGACCAGAATGTTTGAAGTAGCCACGGGCTCAGCTCCTATCTCAGCAGTCAGTTAGAGCAGTCATAACTATTACTGCACCTTGAGAGAAGAGGTGACGAGTCAGACACTTTTGGAACCATGCAACCTATCTCAAACACCATCTATGCGTCACTCCATATGCAAACAATTCGGTGGCCCAAGAGCTTTAAAAAGTTTACAGACGAGTCATAAATGGCCCGGGGGATTGACACTGAAAAGTATCCTTTGACATAAAATCTTTTATCTGTAGAAAACAGGTCTTGGGGAATTGATAAAAGTATGGTGCACATTTGCTAAACATCAGCATCAAATTCCTATTTAAGGCATATCAAATTTCTAAATCACTGGTTAGAGAGCATGAAAGTTGATACAGTTCAATTGGACATAGCCGTGACTCTTCAAGGAGCTAAACTTTCTGGGGCTCGTATTTTAAATCACAAGTAGACAAGGAAAGCACAAAAGCAAATGACAGAGGTACATAAAGCTGTGCATCATTCCAGGACAATTCGTTTCAGAGACACAGTTTAGTCAAAAGCCCATATTACTTGACTGAACTTAACAAGTTTTTAAAGATAAAATTTCATAAGATTATTTTTAATATGCAAGCAAAACCTGCAACTCCTCAAACTGTGTTTTGTTTTTAAAAAGTATTTGATTAAAGTTCTGCGGCAAAATGCATCTTTTGTTGAAATTATGGGCATCGGGATGTTAAAATGGCAGCACCATATTTAAAAGAAAATAAAGGAAACAAGAATGGGGCATTGGTAAAATACCTCCGAGACAAGACTGCCATGATGGATTTGAGTGTCCATCCATTCCCAAAAGCAAATGGAAAATGATCTGTTCAGTCACAGGGGATATAAATCTGCCTCATAGCCAAGTGTTCACTGGCTCAGAGTCTTGCCAGGCTTGTGACCTGACCCCTTCCTCTGTTTGTCCGCTCCTGTCCAGCTATTCCGGGGAGGCTCTCCCCTTATTTGTCTCCCTTACATGGCTCCTTTTTGCCCTTTTTTCCCTTCTCATCTCCATGCTGTTGACAAAATCTATAATTCATTAGAAAATTAGCAATAATGTTGTATTATTGGAATCATATGCCCACAAATCCAAGTGCATACATATAGCACACATACACACACACACACATGCAATCTGCTCACTATTGTAAATCAAATAAATAAAGAGCTTAGGTGTTATTTATAAGAGCATACTTGTCAGGTGAGTAAATTAATGATGACAACATTACATCCTTACCTAGCATGTCACACCCTTACCTAGCCTGTCACTTGGTGCGCAATAAAACACAGAACACACCAGACCCGATTTCTTAGGAGACATTTTGGGTGAGAGGGGAGAAGTCTGAGGGTGGTTTGCACCCTTTCCCTGACGCTTGCGTGGCCCTGAGAGGGGCTCTTGCCCACTTCTCCAGACTCCTCACCTTCTGAGTTTCCACTTTCAGCCCGCTAGCCAGCGATCAGTTGTTGGCACGTTTCCTCCTGCATGTATTTTCACCTTAGTTTACATTTGTCTATACCACACTGCCTGTTATGCTCTCACTGTTACTAAGTCCAGCCGATAGCATTCATAATTCCTTGATCACTCAGGTAGGTGCTAAGGCTTCCTTGGGGATGAAATGTCCCTAAGACAAAGCATACAGTAGTTGTGTCTGTGATGTAATATGTCAATAGAGCAAGACAATACAGCTGGAATAAAGAATCCATTTACTGTAGTGGACTGAAAGAACGCAACTGAGCATTTCAGCCTTTTACCCCCAAACAAGTAGTTGACTACCTTTTTCTACCTTTCACCTCCAACAATCTAATTCGTTTTCAAGAAAGTTTGTTATCAAGGAAGTTCATTTCAGGAAACCTACGGTTTCTTCCGGGTCTCTTTCTTTAGGCTTGAATCAAGCATATAAAAAAGTGAAATTGATAAACCACAATCAAGAACATGATAATTTTAATGTTACCAAAAAAAGCCTTCATCTTTAAATAAGAGGAAAGAAGGTCCAAGCAATATACACACGCGCACGTGCACGCGCGCACACACACACACACACACACACACAAAATAATACAATGTTAACTATAAGATTAGCTTTAATGTATTAAGTTTGCTTTCACTTAATTTGCTTAAATGATAATACAGAATGTTGGTAATGCTGCTATGAAATGGCATTCTTGTCAAAGAGATCATACATTGGCACATCCATTTTGGAAAACAGCTGCTGCTGTGCAGGTGAATTTTAAACATAGGTTGGCAAATTTAAATTTTCAGGCATTTGATCAGTGATTCTACATTAAATGTAGGCTATAAGTAAAAATCTACAATGAACACCAAGATTTATGTAGAAGGCTATTACTCCTTATTAGTGTTATAACAGCAAAATGTTGGTAGCAACCTAAATTCTAATGATAGGTGTATATTTAAATTATAGTCCATCTATAGAATTTAATATTAGGTAAACATTGGAAAGACTACTATCTGACACTAAAAAACTATGCAGTATTCAAGAAGAAAATTCAGGATGTTAAACAGTATCTGCAGCAGTTCTCAATGTATAAATAGATGTAAATAAATACATATGAATAAAACAAAAACATAGAAAAAAATTGGATAAAAATATACAAAAATTGTGGCTATATGTGGATAGTAGGATTACAGATGATTTTGATACAATTTTTCTATTTTTCTGTGTTCTCCATTTTTTCATAGTCCACATGTGTTAAAACTTTTTTTAATCCCTGCAACACTTTTTTCTCTACTTCTACAGTCTTCACCAACTTTATTAAATTCTTTTAAGCAACCTGACTAGCCCTGATATTTCCTTCTTTCTTGTATTCTCACCTTAATTTTTTTTCCTTAGATACTGCTGCTGACTCACAGTTCCCCAACTGCCACGTTTGCCTTGCTCTCCTCACTCTGATGGGGACCCTCCCCTCCGTGTGCTTTAGAAGCCTGCATATTCTCTCTTTGTAACTTCTACATTCAGATGTCATAGTCCACAATCAGTGCGTCTTGGGTACGAGGCCCTGAAAAAAGAGCCTGAGAAATTGCTTCAGATATATGCGCTTTGCGGGAGAAATCTTTAGGAAAAACCAGGAAGGAGATAGATTAACCTAGACCATGACGGGGAAAGAACCAAGGCAGGATGTGCACTCAGGTATAGCGTAGCTTTGACTGGTGCATGGAAGACTGGAGCATAAATCCCATCAGAGAGGTGTCTCACCTTGTGGCTATGTGGTCAGACTCTTGTATCCCTAAACCTGACAGTCATCAGCTACTCAGAAGGGTGGGGGGAAAGGTGATGTTTTCACCTCCCCAGCAGGGGGCTCTCATCACCTAGCGGCAAGTCTCCAGGAAGAACGCAGAAGGCACCTGAGGAGGGGGACGCACCAGCGGGCAAAGGAAATCTGGGTGGGGCACCAAAAGAATCCACTGCTTATGGTAATTTTGGAAAAGGAAGAAGGAAATGGAGGCAGGCAGGGCAGGGCAGGGGGTGGAGTTTCAAATGAATCAGGGAAGGTCAAAAGGGCATACTTTTCAAGTGATGCTCCCTTCCCAACTTGGAAGATTGCAGAGGCAGGGCGTTATTATAGTAGACCACAAGCGGATCGGATCATAGGAAGGCATTTTACAAATCCAAAAAAAGTTTCAACAGAGGAGCCTAAAGAGACCTGCTTAAGTGAGCCCCTCTATTTATTCTGAGACACTGAGAAAGTTTGAACAGCAGGTATATTTAATTTCCTCTAATGCTAATACTTTTTCCATACAACCATGAGCCTTAAAAACAGGTGCTAGATTTCCCCTGGAGATGGCTTAATTTTGGAATTGGATGAAAGGGCTCCTTGGTCCAGTGGTACACATTACTGAGACACTGAGATAAGAGGATCTATAAACTCTGCTATAATAACCTCCACCAGGCCCAGCTTTGATGTCTGGTGTTGCCAACAAATGCTATATACTTTCCAAATGTTCCTCTTCATTCACACATGCTCTGTGGACTGAGCTGTGGGGATAGCGGACGTCCTCTTCTGCAGCAGAACAATTTAGGTCATGGGAGAAGAACCTCAGATCTTTTCAAGGCTAGGTCCACAGGTTCAACATTTGCTGTCACCGGGGGCACCTGGGTGGCTCAGTTGCTTGAGCGTTCGGCTTCGGCTCAGGTCATGATCTCACAGTTCATGGGTTAGAGCCTGGTGACGGGCTCTGTGCTGACCGCTAGCTCAGAGCCGGGAGCCTGCTTCGGATTCTGTGTCTCTTTCTCTCTCTGCCTCTCCCCTGTTGACGCTCTGTCTCTCTCTGTCTCTCAAAAATAAATAAAATAAAACAAAACAAAACAAAACAAAATAAAATAAAATAAAATAAAAATCTGCTGTCACCTGAATGAAGAAGCCAGTCCAATCTATTACTGGATGTTAGATAGACCCAAAAGACTCCTTCTTTTACAACATATCACAATCTTATTGGCTAGAACCGCCCCCCCCCACCCAAAAGAGCATGTCTTTCTAACTTCCTCACAATTCAAATAAAAGAAGTTCCAAAGTGAATAACAAAAATATTGACAAGAATTAACGCAAAACATACAGAATAGGAAAAATAGATTGTTAGAAATGTTACAAAGAGAACATAAGAAGTGGAAAGGAAAAGAGACATTTGAAAACATCTTTCTCTTTACTAAGCAATTTGTTTCCTAACGTTTTTGTGGCTCCAGTGATAGTCTTCAGGAAACTCGGTGATGTCATTTCCTTTCAATCGTCCAGTTACATAAAGGTTGGGAAAGAGCCAAGTAAAACAGCTCCCAAGCAGATGGCCATGTGTGTAAATGCCAGAAAGTGAGAACAGCCATTTGCAGTATTTTTTTGTACCCCACACATGGTATAATGTTTATTTTACAACCTCTCTTATAGAGTTATGTGGATCATTCTTGTCATTTTTCTAGAGGAAAAAAATCCCAAAGGAAACACTCATGAAATACAAGAGACAAGTCACAAAATAGTGAAAAATAAGGTGACACGCACAAGCGTGCATCGCGCTGAGAGGACATAAACCATCAAAGGCTGGTCCACCTCATGGTCTTCGGGGGATCAAACCTGCTAGGAAAAAAATATCTCTGCCAGGGAATTTCAAGTGAAAGAGAGTCTATGGTGAGGCAAGGAATTTGTCTTACGGTCTTCAAGGAATTAGCAATGAAATGCCTGCATGGTTTACAAAAAGGCACACTTTCTAGATTTGCCTTTATCCCTTCAGGACAAATAAAAATGTAGCTGCCGAGTTCCTTCACAATGAGTGGTCCACGTATCTCCCTGTTCCAAGACATATTGAGGCGATCAAGAGGAGTTTACACTTTTGTAACTGTGAAGAATTTCAGTTATGCATAATAAAACACAGCGAGGAGTTGGAGGCTTTTCAGCTTCAAAAACGAAATCCTGTGCTTGCTGTCTGCAATGTCTGATCACGGCATTTTCTGTTCTTGCTGCTAATGAAAATGAAACATGGCTGTTCTTTTCATTCCCAGTACAACACGTGTCATGCAGGCTCGAAGAAAAGTAAGTTAATCCTTCCTAACTTCTACCAACTAGCTTCCTTTGATAATTCAATATTTCAATTAAATAAGGACATGTAAATTTAAAAATAATCTAACCCTCTTAAAATCCAAGTGACATAGATATCAGCAGGGAGAGAAGAAATAGGAGTAGGCTAATCACAAACCTTTTTTTGATTGCTTTCTTCTTTGTTAAAATGTCTTTTATTTCCATGGAGATTAAAGAATTTGCTCTCTCCTTCATCAATCAAATTTCCACAAGTATGTAATTATGTGTTCTAGTCTCTACTTGAATATATAGCCGTAAAATGTCAGATTTATTTGTTCATGATATTTAGTCAACAACAATTACTGGTTGAGTCAGAAAGGAGTAATAAATAAAGAGATACCAACTGAGAGCTCACTACTGAAACAGGTCAGAGTATTTTCAGATTTTTATTTAAATATTAGCTCTTTTCAGAACTTCTCCCTAGTTTTGTGCTATTCCAACATGGATCCCAGGAAAATCTTTGGAATTCTGTTATTTCCTGTGAGTTCTATACCTCTTAGGTTGGGGAAGGACAGTTTTAGAGACCCTATTACCGTAAGGTAGGACTGTGTCCTCAAAAGGGTTTTCTGCTTATTTTGGACCCTGGTGCCTAAGCTCCACCAAGCAGAGTAATAAGTTCCATATGCCCATTTTTTTGAAGAACACATTTTCAAAGCAGCAAATGTTTTGACGGATTGGCTCTTGGAGAACCTGAATACTGTTATACACATCGTTTAGCATTTCACAAGACCCCTACTGTTAAGTTCTGGGAACAGGGCCAGGGTGACCTACCTACTGGTGCTCTAAGTAACATGAAAATATTGAGAATTCTTAGCCATCAGGCCTCACTAAGACATATCTGGAATGTGAGGATTTCATTACTGCCATGGAACCGTGTGTGCGTGCATACACACACACGTGTGCGCATGAACATTGTAAGTAAAAGAAAGGAACAGGCCCTTAGAGTCAAGAAAACAAAAAAACCCTTGATAATGGGAGTTTTAAATGTCTGACCTTTTAAATCTTTCATCTAAGGTAGTTATTAAATTCTGGTCTTAAATATATGAGAAACCATGGAAAGGGAAATAAATACAATAGTGGGCATACAGTAGGTTTTAACATTGTTTCCTCCAGGTAAAGAATTTCATAAAGGCTTCTTGCTTGCCATATATTATCACTTCTGTGGATCCTGTATTACTCATGTGAATAAGCATTCTTTGAATGCCTTCCCAGATTTGCTTAAATTTAATATTCTGCTAGGACATTTCTTCCTTCCTTCCCCTACTCCCACCCTGGGATTCTGAATTAGTAGATTGGGGGTTGGGCTCTGGAATTGACCCAGATGAAACCTTTAGGAAATCTTAGGAAATACTTCAAAAGCCAAAAATCAAGACTTTATCTATACACTCACCAAATCTGCTATTCCTAAGTATTTCTCTTTTAATGTATTGGTTTTTGAATTACTGACATGCAATCTATCCTTTTGTTAGCATTGTATTATTATTTCTAAACTTGATCTTTCACTTTGGCCCAATACCGGTCTTGTCTTAGCCCCTGCAACAGAAATACCAAAAGTGGGTGGCCTATAAACAACAGAAATTTATTTCTCACAGCTGGAGACTGAGGAGTCCAAGATCAGGCAGCAGTGGATTCCATTTCTGGGCTACTCTCTCCGGTTCGCAGCCAGTGCCTTGTAATTGTAACCTCACATGGTAAAAAGGACAAGGGAGATCTTTGGGTTTTCTTTATAAAGGCATGAATGCCATTCATGAGGGCTTCAACCTCCTAACTTAATCACCTCCAAAGGCTCCACCTACTAATACATCACATTGAGGGAACAGGTCTCAACATATGAATTTTGGAGGGAAACAAATATTTCATCCTAGCATGTCTTTTTGAAGAAAATATTATATACAGGTGATCTGAGTGTCCAAAGTGATAACCGTAAGAAATGATACACCATGGTAACATATTTCCTCACAGAAATGTGGGCGATTAGGAAAGGGAGTACAAGGAACTTGAAGGTAAAACGTTAAGAATTACTGCTCACTAAGAGTAATGTAATCCAATGGTTTCTGATCATATAAGGCAGTGGATGCATATTACTTGATTTATTAAATATGGAATGCATAAGGAGGCAGTATAGCAAGGAATGGAGTCAGATGGCTAAATTAAAATCTCAGTTACGATCTTTAGAACATTGACACCTTGAGCCTGTTAACTTCTCTAACCTCTTTTTCCTCATCTCTTAAAAAGGAGGTCTACATCTTAAAGCCGATTTGAGATTTAGAGAGATAATTTATAGAGTTTGACATGTGACAGGTGCCCATAAATTTTTAACTTTATCATTATTATTAATATCATCATGATTGAAATATTAATTGATGGCCTACTATTAGCTAGGCATGTACAACCTGGTTCAAGGCCCCTGTACTGCGGGAAGTCTAGTGGAATGGACAGAAAGTAACAAATATTGGATATAAATAAAACAATTTCAGATCTCACTAAATGCTAGCAAATTTGAACCGCTCTGAGAAATTTTAATACAATCACTGCCATTTACTCATTTATCCAGCAAACATTTAATGAGCACCAACTATGTGCTGGGTGTTGCATGCAATATAATTTAAAGATTATTGGTACCTCTTAAGGTATTTATCTAATCTGTGAAATCAGACTTGAAAAATAACCATAATGCAGTGCAGAATGTTTTAACAGCCATTATATAAAAAGTACTCAGAAATTCAAAAGTCCAAGGGATTTCTTTTTACTGGTAGGACCAGGGAAGAACATTAGAGAGAAAAATCATATTTTGAAGTGCTTCATGTGAGATTTACAGAGCAGGAAACCACATACAGAAAGTGCTGGGCAGGAAAGAAGAGGGCACCACGTGGGAAGAAAACATATCCAATCTTGCTGAAGTGTATGAAAAAGAGTGATAAAGTTTTAAAGGGATTTCAAAACTGATCATGTGATTTGGGACACAATTATGTAAAGAACAGGAAGTCACTGAAGGTTTCTGAGCAAAGAACTGTCATAGTGCGGCAAAGCCGTGCTCACCCAGCAGGGACATAGGGAAGGACTGAGCACGAGGCGAACTGACTGTGTAGAGCTGACTCAGAGGCATTAAAATAGACCCAGGAGAAGTAATAAACCCTGCATCAGAATCCTTCACCTGCACTTAGCCATCGGCTTCCCTCTTCCTCGGATACGCTTACTCACCATTCATCCATTCACCCTCAGCATCTTTGCAGGAATGTTTTTGATTTTTGCTTCTTTTTCACCAAAAAGTCTTCAAATGATTCTTAGTTATGAAGTACACAGGAGGGCAGATTTCACAGAATACATAGACAGTAATTGTTGTTTTCAACAAAAAATAACGATCACTCTCATTTATTAGGGACATCTGATGTCACACCCTGTGTGCTGGTTGCTCGGCATACAGCTCTTTAATTCTCAAAGAGCCTCAGGAGAATGGTACTATTATTTCCATTTTAAAGACAGAGAAACTGTGGCTTAGCGAGGCTCATTCCATACATTATCTAATGTTGTTTTTCATAGGAAAAATCTAGAATTCTCTCATTCTGGAAGAGTTTACAACCTTGCTCTATTCTTAATTCTAGCTTTCAGTTGGAACAAAATAATAATCAGTGTTCATTAAATCTGAGGGAACCCAGCCAGAGAGCCCGCGAGAGAGTATAAGGAGGGGACAGGCAGGCAATGGCTGGAAGTCCTAAGACACAAGGTTCAGGGTGACACTGGGTGGAAATGGGGCAAAAAAATTAGGATGGTGATGACATTGTTAATTCCTAATATAAATATGTCCTTATAATATCATTGTAGATGTTGCAAGGACCCTGGGGAAATGGAATCTGAGGAAACTGAATCTGAATGAGTGGATTAAAATTCATTCAGGGGACAACTGGGTGGCTTAGTTGGTTAAGTGTCCTACTTTGGCTCATGTCATGATCTCGTGATTCATGGGTTCGAGCCCTGCGTCGAGCTCTGCACTGACAATGTGGAGCCTGCTTGGGATTCTCTCTCTCTCTTCCTCTTTCACTTTCTCTCTGTCCCTTCCCAATCATTTTCTCTCTTTCTCTCTCTCAAAAAACAAACAAACAAACAAAAAAACACACCTCATTCATACTAAATGGACGAAATTAGGGTAAAGTTTACTATTCTTAGTATAGACGAATAATCTTTGGCTTCCTGTTTCTGCCATCAAGTACCCCTTAGAATGGCCACCATGGTGAGTCTAATACCCAGAAGACATCCCTTCTAACCGCATCTAAAACTGAGGAAACATATATCATCTTTTTAAATTGACTGTAACCATGGAGCATCTGGTAAAATCAGATCAGGTTGAAGAATGAAGGCACAAAATTGCTGCCCATTTTTCCTGGGAAGATGAGACTATTTGATAGAAACCAGGCAAGAACTGGGATCTATGAACCCATCTTATCAAAATGTCCCCTTGGCCACAGTTCTCACGGGGGAAAAAAATGTAGATTCTTCCTCTTAGAAACTCTAGATATTCCCGTTTTATCCTGAAAAATAAAGGAAGGCTAACATGCTGTCCAGCCACAGAGCTCAATGACCAGCGGAGACGAAGTAGGCGAGCCCGTCTTCCCTTTGACTCCACTCTTCCCGGGGTCTTTCACTCTCTATAGTCTCTACTCAGACTCATTGGAACTGGTTGTCTCTGAAAATGACACCATGTTCCTGAAAGTCACAGTTTTTGGAGGAAGTCTAATTGCATAATACAGTGCAATAAACTATCATATTCATCATGGTTTTCCACGTCACAAAGCTGGAAACCAAATGTCAGGGGAAAGGCCTCCCCAAGTTTATACGAGGTAGGAACTTTTGACTGTAGAGAAAATTAGACTACAAATAATGTATTCAGTGTCCATCCATCTACTTCACAAACAGTTACTATCTATATGGCACTCTGCGAGGCGTTAGGGGGAAACTTTGACAAAGTAATTATGTACAACTGCAAGCTATACTACCGTGACACACTCAACTAGAGGCACACGCTGCTTCCGGAGACTAACACAGAAATGATGTAAAGTGTGACAGCACAGCACCGCACTGGTTTTAATTAAATCTGGGCTCACACGGTGAGGTTGAGAGCCTTGACAGTGTACGCTCACGGCATTGCAGCAGTGTGCGGCGGCCAGGCCATTTCCAAGTGTTAGATGTGGAATACATAGTCTATTTTACATTGAAGATATGGTGTCTCAGTGATCATTATTTTTATATCTTTTATGCCTGTAAATTTGGTATATAGTTTATTATATTATTATAATAATATATTATATATATTATATAAAAACACATTTAACTTTTATACATGTATGTGTGATTGGTAGGTAGAAAGCAAAGAAAGAGGAGGAAGAGAAAAGTAAGAAAGGGAAGACAGTATGAAAAGAAAGCCTGTGCCTTTCTATATTCTTCCGTTCCATCCCCCTCTACAAAGTGAATGAAATTTTCCACAAATTAAAGCACATTATATTTTGTCTTAAAAATCTAATTTCACTGATTCCCTCACCAAGGCTGATGAGAAGTTTGATACCAGTTTTTCTTGGAGTCTGAAGGCTCATAGATGTTCATAAGAGAGATCTTTCCCTCCCTAAGTCTTCTCCTTCCACAACACTGGAGCTGGTTGGGCGTGATCCTCTTTCATTGGTCTCATACCCGGTCACCCACCCAGAATGCTAGCCTTGATCACACTGGGATGGTGGGGGTTGTGAGGAAGGGCCACAGAAGTCAGGGGAACCCCAGTTCTTAATGCCAAGTTTTTAAAAAAAAAGTTTAATGTTTATTTATATTTGAGAGAGAGTATGTGTGAAGTTAGGGGAGAAGAGGGTGGACAGAGAGATGGAGACAGAATCCAAATCAGGTTCCAGGCTCTGAGCTGTCAGCACAGCCTGACATGGGACTCAAACTCAGGAACCATAAGATCATGACCTTGAGTGGAAACCAAAAGTCGGACGCTTAACCAACTGAGACATCCAGGCACCTCTCAATATCACAGATTGTTTCTTAATGGATCCTTTGCCATCCTGTATTGTCAGCAAATCACCTTGAAACACTTATTGCCTGTTATTAGCAACACCATTCCCTTGCAAATATTGCAAAATCAAAAGAAGTACAGGGTTAAAAAGAAGCTCAAAGTTTGCCTATTTGGTATTTCCAAAAATTGACTCTTCCAGCCCCACATTTACAATTTTGTTACACTCACATGCTATGGTCTATTATTTTCTTGATATATTTCTTAAGATCAACTCATGTATTTTTCTAAAACACACTGTTTTAAACATAAATCTTATTAACACAAGTAGACAAAAACTTGCAGGAAAATTTGCATGAAAATAAACAAAGTGTCCTTCAGTCCTAACTGCTATAATAGCAAAGACTTTGTGCTTGAGACTGCTCCTTGCCCCATTTTTTTGTGACCAAAAAGAATTTAAAAGGAAATAATTTGCTCATCATGTGACTTTTTTCTTATTTAATTCTGAATTCTATATATCATCTAAACATATTGTGTAAACACTGATGGCATTTATTTCCTTCACTTTACTCAAGAACTGAGCCCCAGAGAAAATGGGTTTATATCTTGCTCCTGGCAAAACTAAGATTAGTCTTTGGGTTTCTTGACCTTGAGCTCAATGCATTTACCCATATCATCCACTCACCCTGACTGCCTATAAGTTATTACAGAGCCCTTCATTTATCTGAGCCCTGGGACTGACTGGATGGCAAGCTCATTTGCTTGAGGATTGGAGCTCTGACAATGTTCTTTGTACACTCTCCTGCATGTGATGTCTTTCACTCTATAGACACTTGAGTCAGAAATAAAATTTGATTTGATATGAAATGCCCATGTTGTCTCCATAAAATGTTTGTGAGGAAATCAAAACTGCCCCTCCATCACCTCCAGATAAGCATAAATGGCCATCCTTTTCTGGCATTGTTCAAGAGGCTAGGGTGACTGAGAAATAGCCTCTGCCACCAGGAAATGCAGGTGCTGATGGGGAGGATGAGAAAGGAGCAGGGGGAGGAGTTGCACAGATACAATTCTTCTAAAGACAAGACACATAATAATAGAATGAAGAATTTAAGGAGAACGGGGAAAAAAGCAAAAACAGATGGGAAATTAAAATCACAAGTGAGGGAAAGGGAAAGAGAAAAAGATGAAGAATAAGAGAAAGAGGAAGACATATTGGTTCAGGACCCACTCAGCTCAAATGAAAACACTAGAGAAGACTCAGCTGTAGAGGTTTTTTTTTTTTTTAATAGTTTATTGTCAAATTGGTTTCCATATAACACCCAGTGCTTCTCCCCACAAGTGCCCCCAACCATGACCATCACCCCCTCCCTCCCTCCCCTTCCCCCTTCAGTCCATGGTTCATTTTCAGTATTCAATAGTCTCCCTTGATCTGTGTCCTTCGCTCTCCCCCACTCTCTTTCCCCCTTCCACTCCCCATGGTCCCCTGCCAGGTATCTCCTGTTAGACCTATGAATGCAAACATATGGTATCTATCCTTCTCTGCCTGACTTATTTCGCTTAGCATGACACCCTCGAGGTCCATCCACTTTCCTACAAATGGCCAGATTTCATTCTTTCTCATTGCCATATAGTACTCCATTGTATATATATATACCACATCTTCTTGATCCACTCATCAGTTGATGGACATTTAGGCTCTTTCCATGATTTGGCTATTGTAGAAAGTGCC
>NC_043705.1:117629745-117720019 GCF_006229205.1 Suricata suricatta
CAGTGAAGAAATGGGCAGATGATCAGCTGTAGAGTTTGAGTCAAGAGTAGAGTAGAGTACCTGAAGCTACCAGGAATGAGGTAATTCAATCAGAGTGACTTCCAAAACCGATTTCTAACCAATGAACTGGGCTGGCCACAGTGGTTCACAGACTCTGTCTCCAGCCTACTTAACATGGCTGTGCTGAGATCATGTTGGTGGCCTAATGATTTGCTGCAGGACAATCTCTGAAGTGCCAGATGAGAAGCTTGTAGCCATGGACCACCCAAGCCTTTGGGCAATGGAGCAAATGTTGAAGAGCCATCCACCCAGGCAGCCAAGGTGGGTCCAGCTGTATGGCCTGACCTAACAGAACATTGCATTGTGTTCCATATAGGAACTTTTTTATTTTCCTTGTTTCTTAACTTGCCTAAAGGCCAATTTATTTGCATGAATTCAGGCCTCCAAGAAAATTTGTTCTTTGGGTAGTATCCATCTACAATTTCCCTTCATTGCCATTTTGCCATAAACAGGAGAAAGCTCAGGGCAGCTGTGTTGGCAGAATCTGTTACTACCTTGTTTTTATGAAAATCTAACAGCTTCTTAACCCTTCTTTTTTTAACACACACCCCCGGCACAGCTTCCCCCCCTCACACCCCTGCCACCCATATCCCCACCACGCCTGCTCCTTCTCTGGACTCTTGTTGTTTTTCTTGGAGATGTTCTTGTACATGTCAACCAACCATAGGAATTGGCTGTGCGCGAAAGCTTTAAGGCCTCTGGAGAAGGTTCACAGTTAAGTCAGAAGAAAAAGTTTATCCAAGTTCACTGCAAAAGAACTAATTAGCTTCTAATAACAAACCATCTTCAAAGAATGTGATGGTCTTGATGTTTAAACAAAAGTCACAGGCCAAACCCCCATCTCCAATGTTCATTTTGCACCCAGATATAAGAAATCAATCTTTTCACATTCTTCTTATGAACTTGAAAAGTTCAGTTATTTCTATCATCTAGTCAAATTCTTGGTCTTTTGAGTAATCTCATGAAAGGACAATGGGGGATGACTTCCACACTGAAAACTAACTTTTATTCATGTATACATTCTCCAAATCTAACATGGTAGTTAGTTCAGAGCTAATACTCAAAACAGAAAATTTGCCAAATGAATGACTGATGAGAATTCAGGAAAAATCCAGTGAGTTAAAGGTAAAGGTAAAGTAGACATATAGATGCGTGGTAACTTTTTGATAATTCAACCCATTGTTAAAGTCATATTACCTATAGATTTCCTGTAGACTACTCAGAGTTCAAGTATCAATAGCCCATATGTGACTTCTTGGTAATACTCTTGGTAGTATTTTGTGAATTCTAAAGCACAGAAGTGTTGCTTTAATCTATGACTTATTAGTTTAATTAATAATGCATATACTTAAAAGAAGCTATTGCTTGTGAGGTCAGCTAGGATGCTTCCAAGATATTGCCTTCACAGAGCTGTCTGTAGGAGTATAGGAAAAAATAGAGAAGGTATTATGAAATAGAGGAGAGTAGACAGAGCTAGCCTGTTTATAGCATGGGCCTCAAAACAAGGGAGGGGAAACTGGTCAAAGCACTAATTCCAAGTTTCCAGGCACATTGGGTCTTTTCCTGGGAAAGCCCTGATCTCCAGGAGAGTCTGATCTAAAAGAGTATGGCTTTAGGATCTTAGGCCATGGTGTTTGTGAAGGCAGGTGACTACCATCTAGTATCATGATTCCAAGTGGTCTATCTGGTTTAAAACTAGACTCCTGTCAAAGTGCCTAGGTGGCTCAGTCAGTTAAGTGTCCAACTTCGGTTCAGGTCATGATCTCACAGTTCGCGGGTTTGAGCCCCACATCAGGCTCTATGCTACAGCTAGCTCAGAGCCTGGAGCCTGTCTTCAAATTCTGTGTGTCTCTCTCTCTGACCCTCCCCTGCTCATGCTCTCTCTCTCTAAAATAAATAAGAACAGAAAAACAACTTTAAAAAAAAAAAGAAACTCCTGTCAAGAGCTAGGGATGCAGGTAGGGAGCTGCAGGTATAAGAAAAATAGGTTGGGAAAAACTAGAAAGAACCCTATTAGAGGTTGAATTGTGCCCCTCCCCCATTCATATTTTGAAGTCCTAGCCCCAGTATCTGAGAATATGACGTTATTTGGAAATAGAGCCATTGCAGAATTAATTAGTTAAAATGAGGACTCACTGGGCCCCTAATTAATTAGGGTGGCCCCCTAATTCAATATGACTGGTGTCCTTATAAAAAGGAACATTTGAATGCGCACGCACTACACACACACACACACACACACACACACACACACACACGGAGAATGTTATGTAAAGATAAAGGCAGAGATTGGAACAATAAAATGAAAACCAAGAAACACCAAATATTGCCAGTAAACCACTGGAAGCGAGGAAAAAGGCACAGAACAGATGTCTCCCTCTCAGGCTTCAGAAGGAACCATCTCTACTGACACCTCAATCTCACACTTTCAGCTTCCAGACTGTGAGGCAATCAGTTTCTGTTGCTGAAGCCCAGGTTTTGTGGTACATTGTTAGGGCAGCCCCAGGGAACAATACAAACTTCCCTCAAGTCAACTGGCAAAGCTCCAGGAAACTGGGGCAGAAAATCGGGACATCGGGGCCAAAAGGCAGTCATAGGGACTAGTCGGATGTGGCAGACATAGGTGCGGGACAGCTGCAACTTGTCCAAGCTTTCTGAGTCCCCATCCCACAAGAGAAATGTTGAAGGATTTTTTTGTTACAATACCCGGGATTCATTGTCTCGCTGCTTCAAAGAATGAAGAGGTGGACACAAAATAAGCAGCAGGGAAGATTCGAAGGGAGGAATAGTGGGAAAGCTGTCTTTGCAGAGAGGGGACATTGGAAAGCAGATGCCTGAGAACTCTAGGTGAGGGGCCTTGTGTTATGAGGTTCTGGTCAGCCTTCCCCCTTTGATTCCTTTTTGTTCCTTCTCAGATTCTATCCTTACTGGGTGGAGAGTACTAGGGGCTGAGTTGTCCATTTCTGATTGGCGCATTTCGTTTCCATCTTATAAGGGATGATTTATGGACACACTTAGGTCTCTTGTCAAATTCCAGAGGGGAAACCTGGAGGGGAGTAGGTTCTTAAGAGGAACCTTATGCCTGAGGGAGTTTGCTGTGGTCAGTCACTCCCAGCATTGTTCCAAAATAGGTGTTTGTCCCCACCCAGGGACCTTAAGCTCTAAACTCTCCCTCTCTGCCAACTGAATCCTATCTTCTATCATATTGATACTGGAAACAGAGTAAGCCTGATTTCACATGCTGCCCAAAACTTCTATTACACTAAAGGCATTGGCCAGACTCAGGCCATAAGCATGAGAATATAGGCTGAAATCCTTTTTGAATATAGGGTAAGGTAGCAAGTACCGTTGGTATCTTATAAGGAAGAAGGAACCAGAGGCCACCGATAGCCAACTATGAGTCTGCTATGAATTCTTTTCCTGATACTCTCTTGCAACCCCCAAATTTTGTTTATGATATCTATCAGCCCTTTGGTTTGTAAACAGGTTTGAGTTTTGAAATTTAGATCTGAGAATACCTGTTTGTAGCCTAGTTTCCCCAAACAACCCTCCTGCAAAATCCACCCTCAGTATTTGTTTATAATGCTTGAGTTTCCTTTGGTTCTGAAACTGGGTTTTGCTTTTTGGATTTCGATGTATACCTGCCTCTAGCAGGTAGCCTAGACCACCTAAACACTTGCCCTGGGCTCACCACTCCTCCATCTGCCATTTGAGTTTCCTCCTGGGCTCCACTCTCCCATCTCCAGTTAGCGTGTGTCCTCCTCTTTGATGAGCCACACCCCCAGACACTATTTCTGCTCAGTCCTTCTGATGGGACAGGACACCTCCCAAGCAGGCGGCCAACAGACAGATTGGGAAATCATGTGAGCCAAAACAGCTGCTGTGGGATCATTCAATAATCCAACATGGTGCAAGTACAGAAAATACTAGCTATCTAGAAGCACCGAAGTTTAGAGTGAGAAGGAATTTCAGAAATGTATCTCATACAAGTCCTATTATATAGCTAGGGAGGCAGGTCAGCAATGTCATCATAACCACAAAGCTTATCTGAAGAGATGGCAGATGGGAGCCAAGAGAAATACCGCCAAGCCTCAGTAAGAGCTAAGATGCTTAGCTAAGCTGACCACATGGGAAGAATAGCTTGTGGCAGAGAGTATAGTGACAGGAGAATGAGCTTTAAAAGAGGTGAATGCCTTCTTGTACTTGGAGCCCACATCAGGGGATTAATATTTCAGTTTGGGGCGCCTGGGTGGCTCAGTGGGTTAAGTGTCCGACTTTGCCTTAGGTCATGATCTTGTGGAGCCCCGAATCGGGCTCTGTGCTGACAACCCAGAGTCTGGAACCTGCTTTGGATTCTGTGTCTTCCTCTCCCTCTGACCCTCCCCAGCTCAGACTCTCTCTCTCTCTCTCTCTCTCTCTCTCTCTCTCTCTCTCTCTCAAGCATAAATAAACATCAAAAAGAAGTTTTTAATTAAAAAAATATAGGTTGTTCTCAAATTTTGGTGTAAAAGATACAGATCTCTACTTCTAAAGATCCTGATGTAGGGTGTTTGGAAGAGTGACAAAGAGTCTGTCTTTTTCACACCTTCCTCATCCATGATTCTGATGGACACCAACATGTGAGACTCATTACTGATGTGAATATAATAACGACCTGGTTTCTAGTCCAGGCTTTTGTAGCCTGTGTGTGAGTAGGTGTTTGTGTTGAGGTCAGGATATGGGGGGGGGCAGAGAAGGGAGATACGATTTTCATAATATGACTTAAAAATGTGTAAAAGTTAAAGGAAAAAGAAAGTCAAGGATTATTTACCATTTACCATAACAACATTAAGTATTTGCTAAAACATCAGCGGGAAGAATTCCCATTGAATCAAAATTTGAAGGAGGGGTTTGGACGGTCCGTGAGAGGGAGAGGAAGAAAGAGGCACGCGTGATTTACGTTCATTTCCTTTTGCTTACAGTGTGTGGCGTGAGAGCTACTGGGCGATTTTGCTGGACTTCCTGTGACCCTAGATGCAGACCGTGCCCAGCTTGTCAGCACCTGAGCCCTTTACCCAGCAGCATCAGCAGAGCCTCCGAGCGGCATAAAAAGACAGATTGTCTGGGGCTGCCTAGAAATGAAACCAGAGCTATGCAGACTAAGGCCAAGAGCAAACTGGGCCAAGCCTGCCGTGTGCACACATGTGGGCGTACACACACACACACACACACACACACACACACACACATAAAAAAGCGACACACATTGCTGTTTTTTAAACCATCACAGTGTAGGAGTCTCATGGTTAATACCTTTGCAAAACAGCCAGCACTTAGTCACTTTTCACAGCTGATGGATTGTGTTTCCTTTAGCCTTTTGGACGACATAAAAAAACAAAAAATAAAGAACAACAACAAGCTCCGTGCCACAATCACCAGGGACAATAAGCCAGAATCATCCATGCTCCCCTCTTACTCCTCTTGTGTCCTGTGTGTAGAAATGCATATTTTTTTGAAAAGCAGGAAGAATCTGAGACCTTGTAAAAATTTCATAAAGTATTCCTCTGAATCACCCTCGAGTCATCCAGAAGGAGGCCTCTCCATCCCATTCCAGTAAATGTTATTCCAGTTCATGACTGTGCTTGCTGGCTGCCGCGGGCTCCCTGGGAACGGCTTGGACCTGGCAAGGCGGGCCCTCGGGGTAGTGGCCTTCTCTGCCTGCTGGAAAGAATCATTTTTCAGCTCAAGAACAAATATCATCTTTTGCATTTCAGATGTTGGTTTTTATGAACCGACCGTGTCTTCTGAAGACTGGAACCTAAATTCTAAAGTGTTCATTTTACTATGAGTCTAGGTGATAGACAGTCCCATATATTGAAGCTCTACCTTGTGCTCTGCACCATATAACTGTTACCTGGAAATAAGCACTCTACAGGAAATAAGCATTCACCAGACCCAGATATAGCCAATAGGTTTGCTTCATGTGAGATCAGGTATGGGACTCAGTGTAAAATTAAGTAAACTTTAAAATTCCAAACAATTTTCTCTTTTTCATAGTCTGTTTAGACACATAGGTGCCACTTAGAAATCCCCCAAAGTGGAGGTGTTAAGCCCAGTTGTAAAACCAAGCTTTGGTCTGCACGCCCTGGACTTCAGATGATACTGTATTCTGGGTAGGAAGCCCAGAGAATAAGTTTAATGTAAATCTTACTGTCCCCCACGTTTTTTTTAATCCACAGTGGATAAATCAAATTTTGAATTTTAAATTTCACTTAAATCTAAAATGGCAGGGGTGCTATAAACGCATTTGTTGCTTCCTAATGGATATTCAGACCCATGGTTTTCTTACTTCATATATTCTGGGTGACCTTGTGATAGCAGTAGTGGAGAGAGGGTGTTTCTAAGAGAACAGGTTACCACTAAGTACATTTGAGTGAGATAATAATTTTGATACAATGAACATGTATTTCCTTATTTTTTTTTTAATTTAGGGCTGGATTTATACAGGTTAAAATTTAAGCTGTTCATAGAGCAAATCTTTCTATGTCTCTTTGTGACCCAGCTACTGCATATACCTCTGTGTTATTTGAGGATTGCTTTGAAGTAGACACCAAGGCAGCATTTGATTTGCAAGAGATTAACTGGAGGGGGGGACAAGAAATGGCATGGAGATCCTTAAGATGGAAATGCAGGTCTGCCATTAATGGAAAGAGAGAGGGAGAGATGGAGGTCTGGCTTGGAGAGCTGCAAAGGGCAATGCAATTCTGAGAAAGGTTTGGCCAGGCTGATGGGAAGTTAGGGGTTGGCGGAACTTCTGGAGCCTCAGCATGACTCTCCCCCAGCCCCACCCACACCCTAAGCTCAGTCATTGGCTAAGAGCAGCTCTGTGAGCAGCATGACTCAGCACAGACAGTGATGGAGCCCAGAAACAGCACCTGAGACAGTCATTTATGCTCCCTCCCTCAGCTGCAGGAGCAACACATTTCAGCGTTCACCAGTGTCGCAACAGAAACATCGTCATAACCAAGGTCTGAGGAATGTGTTTGTTCATTCATTTATTGAAAAATCTTTATCAAGCCTTTACTATGTATCAGACAGCCTGCCTCGTGTTATAGACTCTATAAACAATCATGATCTTTGCCCTCATAGACCAAATGGTAGAGCATATTAAGTCCCTTAAAATATCCCCTGAGCTCAAGGTGGACTCCTAGGCTAAGGACACATTACCTACTTCTCATGGTTAAGAAAATGACAATTTTTGGATCTTAATTCATGGTGTCTATTTGGAGTTAAGTGTGTTGTCATTTACTTGTGAGAATCTGCACAGAAATTCATCACAAGCCTATAAAATGATCCTGCCTCTGCTCTATCCTAATCTTCTTATTTTAATACCTTGGGTTGAGCAGTTAGGCAAGTCCATGTTTCCCAAATGTGTTTGCTCGCATGACTATTCCAAACCCTGTGTGTTTGTGACTTTTTCCTCCAGTAGTTGAATGTGACATCTAGAATAGGGGATGACAGAGACACAGCAAGGAAGAGGAATATAGCAGGGATGAGAAGGAACCATCCTAGTTTTCCCCAAAACTCATTTCCTTTCCCCACTTCAGCTTAAGCTCATTTCCATGCACTACAAAGCCTGAAATTCCATCCCTAAAAAATCAAATCCCTTTGAGATAAACATTAGCCTTCCCAGGCTTTTTTTTTTTCAAATTGTAAATCTTTTAGGAGAAATAATATACACATCACTCACACCTTTGTGTGGATGAGGTTATCAGCCCACTTTTCCTGTTCATTGGATGAGGGGAAAGAATGTCATGTGGGAACACTGGATGCCTAGAAGTGAGAGGATTCAGAACTGATAAGCCTGCCTGTGGTTAAGGCAGGGAAAGTGAAAAACATGAAGTTACAACATCCCCAGTGAGATGGAGGGTGATCGTAAACTAGGTCTGCAAGAACCCAGTGGGAAGATTATTTCTGAACATATTCTGGCATTTTTCTTGTGGTATCATTGCAAAGGCATGCAAAGCAATACACACTTCAAACCAACCCTGATTATGTAGAACAGTAAAAAACTAGATAATACCAACCTAACGCGTTGAATAACTATGGCAATTTCTGTTTGTATTCAACGTCTTCAGAGGTACCCTCAAGCAAAATTGTTCAGTAGATGAAAATGGGTTTGGATGGCCCTTGGCTTGGTTTTGACACATACCAATTCCTTTTTGTTCATCCAACTGAAGATCCTACAACCTGAGCTCTACCCAGGTCTCCCTACCACTGTATCATGTTCGGGGTCATTTCCAGCTTCCTGCATAATAATAATAATAATAATATTAATAATAATATTACACCAATACCCACCAAGTGCTTCATCCACGCCCAGCATTTTACATGTATTATCACATTTAACACCCACAGAACCATTAGATACTTTAGTTCTCTTATTATCCCATTTCATGGATGAGTACATTGATGCTCAGGAAGGCTCAGTAACTTGCACAGAAGAGTTGAGTTTTAATACTTGTCAGGCAGTGAAGCCAATGAACTTACCTCATACATGATCAATTTTGGCTATCAGTTTGGGGTGGTGGGCAGTGGGCACATTCCAAAATCTCTCCAAGGGAGTGGTTCCTTCTCACATACAACTCTGAATATTCTGTGTGCTTCTTTGTGTTAATACAATACATGTATTTGTGCATAAGCTAAAGATGTGACTTGCCCTTATTGGACTGGGCTTGAGAAAACTTGACACATGATCCATTCCATATCAATGAATCCTAGGCCAGAACTGGGAATCTATTTGAGTTTTCTGTAATAATTCGGAATTGTGTCCTCCCACGGATTTGTATTTCCATCTTCAACACAGTTTCTGAGTTAAAACTGGAATTTAATACTCTTTTTCTTTGGGAGAGACTATCACAAATGGAAAACTATTTCTATCATGATCTCCTGGTATGATTTCCAAGCAGATGTGATGAGGCTGCCAGAATGGCCTGGTGTGCATTTTTAAACCTAAATCAAGGCACGTGACTGATTAAATAATAAGTAGCCAGTATTTGTGGTACATTAAGTCATTCAACACACATTTAATGAATGTCTTCTCTGTGCCACGCACTGTGCTAAATTCTGGGAGTACCATGGGGAAGGGAGACATATTTCCTGGTCTCACAGAACCTAGAGTTTACAATCTCAGTACCCAATATGCATTAGTAACAACCACATTCTTTGAATACTTATGTGCTTGATGCTTTACATAAATGAATTCTAATCTTTACTATAATCGTGTGAGGTAGGGAGTAGACAATAGCTCCAGTTTATAGATAACAAAATTGAGGCTTGGGGAGGTTAAGTAATTAGTTCAGTGACATGTGACTAGTAAGGACAAGAGTCCAAACCAGCTATGTTTGACTGGAAAGTCCATTCTTTCCATCATGTTATTACCAATAAAGTTAGAGTGAAGGAACCTCACTGTATCCCCAGCCTTCACATTCTCTTTCTCTCTCTCTCTCTCTCTCTCTCTCTCTCTCTCTCTCACACACACACACACACACACACACACACACACACAGTAGCAGTGCTGGGGCCTAAAGAAATCCCTTTACCTCTTTATGTTTCATCTATCTGTGAAATGGAAATGATAGCTACACTTTTACAGGAAGGTTTACATGATCAAAAAGCTATTAAAATGCTATGAAAACATTTATAAATACTAAATATTAGTATTAATTTAATAATGTACTCCATTTTTATAATTCTCCAAAATTCCCAGTTAAGATGAACAAGTATTCCTCTTGTAACGTGTGTGTGGAGAGAAGGCCCACACGCCTCCCCTCCATCTAAGTGCGGTTTTAAGCAAAAATTAGAGTTGCCTTTGGCTCCCCATTGGCAAACCTCAGCTCTCTGGAAAACTGTGCCAATGGGTATGATTCAGTTGAAAATCAATTTGACTAAATTGGTGATAAAATAAAAGTTCTGCCCATTTCAGTAAAACATCGGAAAAAGAAAACATTTAAGTATATATAAAACAATTAGCACAGCATCTGGCCCACTGGTTTTGCTGACTAAATTGGATATTTATATGGTTGCAGCTTTCCTGGCTTCACTTCAGTTTATGTTGTAATAGTAATAATAGCTTTCACTTTTAATTAATAATAAGATTATTAATTAACTAGCAAGGTTGCCAAACCACAAGAAACCCGTCTGGAATATGGTAATTTTGCTGAATTTTAAGTCAGAACTAGAAAGATATTGCTTAAAGACCAAAAAGACTATCTATATGATCAGAAGCCTAATAAGCGCTTTAGAATCATCTGCCTCCACTCACATGGTCCCTGGGGGTATGGAGAATTCCAGTAAGGTTAGGCACAGCAGGAGGGGCTGATAATTTTGGAAGGTTAGAATCATGAAATCTTAACACGCTGAGCCTACATTTAACTCCAGAGTCTTCACTCTTCCCAGGTGATTCCATGGTATCAAATAAAGGTTAGAGAAGGTGAAATAATCAGCACCCCTGTTAGACGGTCTGCCGCTCTGCACTGATGACTCTCTTTCCACCGGATGAATCCCTTTAGAGAAACAGCAGCCACGTATATAATTGCTTTCTCTTAAAATAATCATATTCAGAAACCATGCCCCTAATATTTGATTTCCTTAATATTTGAGACCCAAGAAGATACCTTTTGGTGAGCTAAAGCATCTAGTTATTAATTGGAGGCCTAGTAGTTAAAAAGTTAAAATGGTGGTTCACAAGGTGTGGTACCCGGTAAGGCAGCAGCATCGCCTAAAAACCCGCTAGAAATGCCAAATATCAGACTCCTTAGATCAGCAGCTCTGTGGCTGGGCCCAGCAATCTGCATTTTAACAGACCTTCTTAGCAATTTCGAAGCAAGTCAAAATTTGAGAACCACCAAGTAATGCAAGTTCCCATCGTTTCTGATTTCTTCTTAAGATGTAAAAATGATTGCAGTTTTAGCATGTCATGAAGTAGAAAATTCAGCAACTAAAAGACAAAGTTGGGTCTGATAGGAGATTGACTTCCTTGATGGAATCTCTGTATGAAGTTTCAAAATATGGAAAATTGAGCTCTGAAATGTTATGATGTTGGTATTGGCAACCAGTACTGCTGAATTGCAGAGAAATACAGAATCCTCCTGTTGTTTCCTTTTCGCTGAATTCCTTTCTAGCCTCTTGGAAAGGTTCCCTTGAGGCATTTCTGAAAATATAAACCTTCCCATGTAAATGAGTTGTTTACCCTCCCGATCATTTGTTAGAAAGCATTGAATTTTGCTGAATCAGGGGTAATTGCTTTTGACAAGCATACACATAAAACAGTAAGTGATACTGAAAACACTTGGTGCAAGTCTCAAAACTTGGAACACTCTAGACTCTTAATAATGGGTCATGCCATTTGGCACATCTTCTCATGTAATCTTAAACGAAGTCAGGCCAACCAACAGAACACTGAAAAGTGAGTCCTGAAACTTGAACACAAAAGAGATGTTATCCTGGTAGAGTGAATACAAGGCCCATGAGAGACCTCAAGATGGGGGGCTTTAACATGAGAAATTTAAACCAGTCGATCTCAATACTACTTAACTAGGTTGGAAGAAATCTACAGAGAGAAAATACGGCTTCAAGGAAGTGGTCAAATTTTGAGTGCTCCAGGACTAGGGGGAAAATAAGTAACTTTTTTTTAAAAAAGCAAACATAAGCTATCTTCAAAAAAATGTGTCATCTTCTGAATATAGTTGCATTTTTATCCTTCAGGGTTTTTTGTCTAGTTTACCTCATTTTCTTAATTTTTAATTATGAAGGTATTAAATGCCAGTATTAAGTTCAAATATAGAGAGTACAAGGTAAAATATAACATTCCTCCTATTCATTGCTTTATTCTTTTCTACTCTTACTCTAAAAGGTAGCCACTAAAAATTGTTTGATATATATATATATATATATGTATATATGTATATATATATATATATCTATCCAGGTGATTATATATACAGATGTATACATTTCTGCTTATTATTCTGTCATATCACATAAAATTGGCTGGATGAATATTCACCAAATTTGGAGTACATATTTGAAGATATCTGAGAACAAATAAAGAGTAGCTTCAAATATGTGCCTCAAATCAAGCATTAAAAGGGCAAATATTCAAATTCTGCATATTTTTATTTGGGATTGAGTTTCTTATATGGGCACTGATCTGCAGTCTGCACCAAGATAAATTAAGCAGGTGTTTTTTTAATTAATAATACTTAGATGTCTCCTGAGAAATAATGGACACAGTAGCCTTGTTTTATATTTACTATATGTACTATACCATACATACTATCACATATGTTGGCTTTTTTTTCACTTATCTCTGTCCATTGTGAACAACTTTGCACATTAGTTTATACAGATTTCACTTCTATGGAAATAGAAAAACAGCCATCCTATAAACGTACCATTTACCATGATTTATTAAACCTCTCCTCTATTGATAGGCTTTGGATTGTTTCCCTTTATTTCCTATTGTAAATGACCCTTCAATAACCATCCCTATATGTTAACCTCTGTGTATTTTGGTAAACATTTTAATAGAGTGGATTCATAGAGGTAGGTTTTCTGAATAAAAAGGAAGGGATAATTAGAGTGATAGGCTCTGCCAAAGCATACTGTTAAAGGACAGCAGAGAATGAGAGCTTCTAAATCCTCCACTGTCACCAAATCTGAATGTACCACTGTTAACATACTTTTGTTCTAGTTGGAAAAGGAAGTTCTGTTTTGAGATGAATTTCTTTGTGAGAAGATTTGAAAAATAATTCCATAGTTTGTCTTTTCACTTTCTTGAAGGTGAAGCACATTAAACACAAAGTTTTTTATTTTGAACGATTATTTATTTTTGAGAAATAGAGAGAGATAGAGTGCAAGCAGAGGAGGAGAAGAGAGAGAAGGAGACACAGAATCTGCAGCAGACTCCAGGCTCTGAACTGTCAGCACAGAGCCCAATGTGGGGCTCGAACTCACAGACTGTGATATCATGACCTGAGCCGATGTCAGAAGCTTAACTGACTGAACCTCCCAGGCACCTCAAAGTTTTTTATTTTGAAGAAATATAATTTCTTTTATCTTTTGTTGTCTATGTCTTTGGTAGCATATCTAAAAAACCATAGCCTACTCCAAGGTCAAAAAGATATACTCCTGTGTTTTTTCATAAGAATTGTATAGCTTTAGCTTTTCCATTGAGGCTTTTGATCCATTTTATAATCTTATATATGGTGTAAGGTAGGAGTCCAGTTTCATTCTTTTGCAAATGGATACCAATTGTCCTGACTCCATTTGTTGAAAAGAGTATTCTTTTCACCATTGAATGGGAAGAAAACTGGGAAATGTGAGTCCCTTAACTCTGCTCCTTTTCAAGATTGTATTTGTTATCCAGCTCCCTTGTATTTTGATATGAATTTTATGACCACTTTGTCAATTTCTCCAAAAGCCATCTGGGATTTTGATAGGATTGCATTGGATATTTGGACCAATTTGGTGTGTATTATAGTCTTAATAATGCTAATCTTAATACCATCCTCTGATCTATGAACATGGAATATCTTACTATTTATTTAGATCTTTTAAAATTATTTTTTCAACAAAGTTTTATAGGTTTTAGAGTGTGAGTTGTGCATTTATTTGGTAAACTTATACCTCAGTACTTGATGTTATTGTAAAGAAAATTTTTTTCTTAATATTCTTTTCAGACTGCTCATTGTAACTATACAGAAGTATAATTTATCTTTGTATATTATATATTAAAGGTATCTTCCAACCTTGCTGGATTTGATTATCAATTCTAAGATATTTTTAGTGGATTCCTTAGGATTTCCTAAATATAAAAACAAGTCATCTACAGACAGTTTTACTTCTTCCTTTCCTCTCTGAATGCTTTTTATTTCGTTTACTTGCCTAACTGATGGGGCTAAAACCTCCAGGACAATGTTAAATATGTAAAGTACAAGTAGACTTCCATGTTTTTTTCCTGATCTTAGCAGAAAATGCTCAGTCTTTCATCATTAAGTAGGGTGTTAGCTGTCATACCCTTTATCAAGCTAAAGAAGTTCCCTTCTGTTCTTAGTTTGTGGAACATTTTTATCATGAAAGAGTATTAGATTTTGTCAAATTCCTCTTCTGCATCTATGAAGATAAGCAGGATGGTTCTGTCCTTTATTCTGTTGTTAGCTCAAGTGCCAGAAACTCACTGCTTTTACTGAAATTTAGTAGATTTTCTTGAAGAAAAAGTTTTTCATTTGCTGTATTCCCTTACAACAATTTTCAGAGATTTTAAAATGTTTTTTTATTTACAATTTTTACCCACTAGGCTTGCTTCACTGGGGAGCAGATCAACAGAGCTCCTCTTACAAATATGTGGACATGTATATAATTTATTCTTATTTTTTATATATTTTTTGTCATTTCAATAGGCTATAAGATGAAGGGAAAGGTAAAATTCAAGCTCAAACCACTATCCCCAGAAGCTGAAGTGAGAGGAAAGGAAGTATAATAGGTGAACACGGGTTGGGAGCCAGAACGAGTTCAAATCCCAGTTCCAAGAGCAAATTACATTCTGTGCCTCTGTTTCTTTATCTGTAGAATGGGAACAATAATGGTATTGACCTCCTTTGATGATTGTGAAGATTAAGTGCCTTAAAATATGCAAATCAATAAAAACAGTATTTGACACATAGTAAGCTTATAAGTAACAGTTGTTATGATTATTATTTTATTTATAAAGTTTCTAATGCCAGGTCAGCTATCCTAAACTAGTGAATCACAAACATAGCTTTATATCAGACATTGGTCATTTTTTAGAAAATGCAGAATCTTGACTGTTCCTACAACCATCCCCACATTAGAGTCACCAGGAAAGTTGTGGTAAAGGTCACAGCTCACAACCTAGCATCAAGCTCTAAAGAATCATCATGAAGTCACATACCCTAATTTTTAAAAAGTCTATTTACCTAATGACATGTTGGGCAACCTAGATTTATGAAACTTTATGGTTTTAATCATTCACTCATCCATTCATTTAACATACTTTCAGCAACAACTCACTTATGTTCAAGACACTATGCAAGGATTTCAGGATGAATTGGATGTAGTAATTCCTTCTAGAAATTCATATATGTGAATTTGAATAGTTGATATATTTACAAGTAATTGGAATATAAGGCAGAATAAAAGCGCCACATGAAATATCCATCAACTGTGGCAAAGAAAGCTTCTTTAAAGAGAAGAGTCCCAAGCTAACCCTTAAAAATGTCCCAGACATATATTGAAGAAAGGAAGACATCACCCCTTCCTAGGCTACAATGACAAATTCTTTCTCCCAACCAACTTCAGAGGGGTGTTCAGTTCTCATGACTCTATCTCCCCATGTTGAAAGGAAAAGAAGGAATGACAAAATGAGCCTCAGTGACTGGACACAGACTTCAGGGTGCCAGGAGGCAGTCAAGGGGTGGGGGACAAAGCCACCAGGCTTCCCTCTGGCTAAAGGCCCAGCTTCAAGTTACAAATCCCACCACTTATCTGTCACCTGCTGAAAAAGTGATTTTCATATCACCGTGGCTCTTGTCACTGAGCTTGACCCTAAACGTTTTTGGTCCGAACAGATATTTGGAGTAGACGTTAATTGACGAGCACAGAGATGCCTTCCAGTACTAAGATATGAACTAACGCTGAACCTGGACCAAAGCATAAACTGCCCACCCAGAAAGCCATATAACCAATGCTCGAATTTAACAGGAGAAGAAAAATAAACCACTGCCATTTACTTTGAGCAGGGCACTAGGAAGAATGTGAAGGACTGTTGAATCATCTGTTCACTTCTCAGCTTGAAATGCATTTTTTTTTTTTTTTTTTTTTTTTGCTAACCCTGTTCCTCTCAACCTCCCTCCTTTTTACCAAGGGAAGGGGCTGGAATGAATGCTCACAGCAACCATAACTGTTGCAGGTTGGAAGTGGGCTGGAATGGCTTCTCCCTGTGACCTGGCAGCTGACCTGTTGGGCTCTGGCCTCATGCCATGCATCTTGCAAATGGCTTGCGGCACAGCCAGCAACCATGCAGGAGGGCAGCGGCCGCCCCCAGAGGAGCTCATGTACCCTCTTGAGAGGAACACTGCTCCACCCACTCTCGCTGGCCAACGTCTATGGATCAGGGATTGGAAAAAAAAATGTGGCTAAAAGCAGTTTCTTCTTTTAGAACAAGCGTTTATCCTCTTGGCTTAACATCCACTTAAAGATCCACCCCAGTCCCTCAGACAGCAGCTCGCATTACTTGTTCCAAATAAATCTGAATAAATTGCTTTGAAGGCAGAGGAACCTAGGTGCACCCCTCACCTCTTCCTAAATTCTGGGCCTTGAGAGAAATAGGTTGGGAAGAGGGCTCTGTCTAGCCAAGGATAAAAAAAAAATTCTTGTGGAGCCCAAGTCAATAATCATCTAGAAACCCCTTCCCTTCACTGTCCCTCAGTCAGAAGTGTTTTCCCTGACTTCTTGAGCACACACTCCTCCGTCTGTCTGCTTCCCAGCTTTACACCCCCTTCAAGACAGACCTGGTGTTCATTGTCGTCCGATTTCAGCTCCATGAAAGATGTTGTTGGCATTCTTTTTGTGAAAATTTGATGCAGTGATTTCCTTCAGAGTTTGTTCATCATGTATTTTTTTGCATTAATTTTTATAGTTTTAAATGTTGCCTTCAAATATCATCTCCTTGTTGACTGAGTTTCTTAAGGCACATAAACTTGCTCCTGAGCTTACTGGCTCCCTGCCTCACCCTAGTTTTAGCCCTGATCAGCAAAGTGACTTTTTTTTATTAAGTTTTAATTTTAATTCCACTCTAATTAATACACAGTGTTATACTTTTAAAGATTGGACTAACCACTGTCCTCCTTCAGTCATGGCCCCAAGAGTCAAAGCTCTTTGAAAGCATTAATATATCTGAAGATATGGGGTTCCAATAACAGACTCTTTTGTACAAGAGTCGGTGAGTGGTACTGGAACCCAGATAGAAAACAGTATGCCTACCTCTCCTCCTACAGCTGTGTTTCTATGGGAGTCTTCTAGGAATGTTCTAGAAAACATTTGAGTATTACCTAAAGACACATTCTCTATAACACCGTTTCTTTGTTCTTGTATTGAGTTTTATCACAAGGTGCTCCTATAATAAATATAAAATTGTAGAGTGCAATGAAGAGAATGTCTTGAGGGAGATATTATTTATTCTGAGTTGATAGTCTCCTGCTGGTATGTGAATACTGATCAAGCAAATTGGAAATATTATGGAAAATAAATGATGAAGCAAAGTTGATGAGTTTATTTTCAAAGTGGGAGGCATGGATCCCATGATAACTTTCTGCTAGTGGGACTGTTTCTGATATTCCATATGATTGATGCATGTTTAATGGCTTTTAGCTGATGTGTCCGGGAACTGCACAAGCACAATGGTGTAGTTAGCGCATGCTTCTCTGCTTCTCTCTTAATAAGTGAAGATTGCTTATCTACAAAGCAAAGATCTTGTTTTTAAACTTAGGTTCCTCTTGGAAAATCAACTGGTGTGGCTGCTTCCACCTGAGGGATTCAGTCCAGTCACCCGGTTTGACATAATGGTTCCTGTGCTCCTAATAACATCTACATTTGTGGGAGATTTGTGTGTGTGTGGTTTTATTCAGATGCGTATAACACCATTCTGCAGTAGGTTAGACAGTTATTAGTTGCTTTCCAGTTTCACAGGGGAAGACAGTGAGGCAGTAGAAACGTGTGGTTGGGTGTTTAGTCTGTGCTGGGCTCAAGACCATACGCTCCAGTCTTCAGGGTGTGTAGCTTGTGCTCCTCTTATCACTAAATAAGAGACTGTGATTAGTTTTTATGCTTAGATTATTAATGCATTCACACACATTGGGTTTTGTTTATTTTACAGCCCTAATATAAACCCCTAATTGTATCTTTCTTTAGTTTCCTGGACAGCATAGGCCATGTCTGAAAGCTCACTTCCATTTTGGCTTTTGTTTTTCTATTTTTCTATTGTTATCTGATTTCTATTCCGTAACTCTACTGAGAAGTCCTTCCAGTTTCAGAATTCAAGGAGGAGAATGGATCCTGGGCAGCAAAAATAAGAGAAACATTTCCAAGTATTGGTGGCTGAACTGATTTTACCAGAAACAGGGTAAGACCTCAAACCTACAGAGTCAGAGTTTTCTTCAGCACAAATTTTTCTTTTCTTGTATTTGTCCCTCCTTCTTCTCACTTATTCTGATCTCTTCCTCTGGAACATACATCATTCATAGTTTGAGATTCTTTCTCTTTCTTTCATATCTGATCTCTTCTGAAATCGCTTTTGTCTCTTTGCCCCATCTAACTCTGGAACACATTTTCAAGTGAGTCTTCCAACTCCAACCCCAACTTCCAATAAGTGATTTCCTACATTTTCCACTGGGATGCTTTTTCTAAGGTAAATGTCATCATATGATCCTAGTTTAGTTTTCTCTTACTCTTTCCCTATCACATTCACAGTTCCCTGCTTATTTTTACCTGCCTCCCAGCCACGAAAGTTTTGTTTTGTATTTAAATCCCAGTTTCCTCTCATATCATCCCTTATTTAACCTCTTAGTTCATAGAATCCATATGTTATTGATTTTCATAAAGAATCAGAGCAGGTACTTGTAAGATTAACTCTCATTTCTACAAATGCTTGCAGTTTCCATAGCACCTCTATGTAAAAGTTCTGCTTTTATGTTATGAATGCTTTTAATGGCTTTTCATGCTGTTTGGTTATACATGTATGAGTGAGAAAATGAACATTGGGGAATTTCTCTAAACAGGGTGAGTAGATGCTTCGAGGTCCTCAGGTTGCCTTTTTTTTTTTTTTAATGGTTAGTTACTTACTTTGAGAGAGAAAGAGAGAGCGTGTGCAAGAGCATGAGCAGGGAAAGAGCAGAGAAAGAGGGAGACTTTCCAAGCAGGCTCCACACTATCAGCACAGAGCCCAATGCAGGGCTCAATCTCACAAACCGGGAGATCATGACCTGAGCTGAAATCAAGAGTTGGATGCTTAACCAACTGAGCCACCCAGGCACCCCTCTTAGGTTGCTCTTAAAAATCCTGTCTCAGGTTTTAGGCTAGAAGGCTGACACACATGGATTGCCAGCCATCTAATAAGTGGTGGGGAGAGAGAGAAGAAGCCCAAAGAATGCCCAGAGCCTGAGAAATCTCTGCACCTACAGCAATCTTTCTCGGTGAGGCCACATTGCTTGACTGAAGGCTGTGCTGCCTCATAGACCTTTACACCAGGGGCAGCCCTTGACTGGCCCGTCTTCTTCCAGGAATGGCTGCTTGTTTTCTCCCAGGATCTGCTTACATTTCTGCTGTTCCTGTTAGTCACTGCCTCTTGCATTCGTGACATGAATCCAAGACCTCCCAGGGGTACAAAAATGCTCTGAACCAGGCAGTTAAATGGAGTTGTAACATTGTACTTCCCCACCCCTGAGTAAGACATTTTTACATAACTGTATCAGGGTGACATTTTGATGTAAGCTATTGGACACCTAGTTCTGTGGGCAAATGGACTTGTGAGCATGTAAAATCATTCTCTATTCCAAACTAGAGTCCACACAAAGCTCCTGTATAACCACTATCACTGTGACAAACCCAGTGATGATTATGGTAGACTTTTATATTTACTTTTGTTGTTCTTTTAAAATTCCTGTATTGATGATTTTTCTGCCAAATACAAAATCCTCAAGGAATCACGTCAATAGAAAGTCTGAGCTGAGTGTGGGGCTCTGGACTCAGATTTCTGAGATTAAATCCTGATTCCATCACTCATTAATTTTGTGACCCTAAGAAATGTCCATGTGACTCAGTTTCCTTAGCTACAATATAGGGGGAGGGGTGGAGAGAATAATAGCACCAAACTTAGTATTTCTTAGAATTAGAGTGAACGAGTTAATGTATGTAAACTTTAGAATGGTAGTTGACACTGACTAAACAGTTCATTTTAGATAGCATGTTATTTTTACAAGATTTTTACAATAAACAAATGCATGCTTTCTGGAAAAAAATGTGAAACACTCAGAAAGTATAGAATAAAAGAATTCAAGTCCCATTCCTAATTCTTCTAGGATTCATTCTCCTCCAGTATAAATTAAGATGGGCACTAAGTGGTTGGGGACCATAAATCCTTTTCTAAGACTGCCTGGTGCCATTCCTCACACATACTGTGCATGTAATAAATGTTAACTTATACCCACCAGGTCTATCTATGTGATTCTGGGGCTCCTTCTATATTCTGGCCCACAAATCATTTCCATATGGCACAGGACATCAGAGACCACATATCCTGACCAAAATTATTGAGACATGTTGTTTTTAAAGAGACATTAATGAGGGCTATAACTGGATTTATTCTAGACTACAAAGAAAGCATAAATGTGGCTTATTGAAATGCTGAAATTATAAGAGACCAGCGCAAAGGCCACCTGGAGGATCCTGTTGGCCCACCAGTGGTCATCAGACCACACTCAGAGAAGTGCCAATTTATGTCTATTTATATGTCCCAATAGCAAGCTTGCTTTTTAAAATGACATTGTTTTATTATTTTGTCATGGTCAGTTTGGACTTCACTTATACATTACCAGATCCTTTTCCTACTCTAGGGAGATATAGCCAGTTTCAAATAAATTGTATTACTCCATTTCATTTTCAATGTCATATAAAATATTGTTTATAAAGCCTCAAGCATAAGACAACAAATGCTTCTTTCAATGTCATCATGAAAATGGAATAACTCCTGAAAGAATGACATGAGAACAAAAATTGAAAATTGCACTTTCTCTAAACTTTCTTCCTCCCTGCCAAGTTCTATTCCTTTTTCCTATTGCTCTCCTTTGGGGCCCAGCTTTGAAATTGGCACTGAGCAGTCAGAGTGGCCATTAACGATTCCATTTGACTAAGTGTGCAGAGCAAACATAAATGCCAAAGCCCTGAGTCAACATACCGCCTGGAGCCCTGGGAGTCAGGCAGGGAAGATGCTTGTATAGGTCAGGGCCGCTGGGCCTCCCAGCAACCGAAGACCACAGACGGATTCTGGATCTGAACAACAATGCAGATTTCTGGAAAGAAGATCCCAACCCTCCAGGCAGGAAGCCTGATCCGGAAAACTTGAAAAACCACCATTCTGTAGGAAATAAAAAAGGGACATTTTCTTCCCAAATATTTCCTCTTTTAAAGAAGAAGTAACACAACAACTAAATTTGCTGCCATCTCCTCACACCTCTGGATTTTTTCTAAATATATTAAAAACAATTTCTAAGGAGTAAGTCTCAAAGAGGGGACTTAAGCTAACCGGAATTATGGGAGGAAGATTTCTTCCCAAAAGGTGACTCATAAGAGCACTGAAGGAGGAGTCAAGACCTGTGTTTTACTTCTCAGGTCCTTAGGTAGAGCCACATTTTCAAATCAACAACAGGAATTGTTTAATGGAATATATTTACCTTTAGGGTCCCTTCTGGATTTAGAATCTTCTTTCGTTTTTCCACACTGTTCTGCTGATTCTACACGCTCTGAATTTGGTAGCACAAGAGTAAATAAGAAGGCACTGCATTATTAACATTGAGATAGTTAAGCTCTCTTGCCTTCTAAATTTATACCAATCATAACATTGGTGCAGAGATCGCCTTCCTACTCTTAAGCGTCTTTGAAGAAAATATTATATTTATTGACTTTTTATTATATATTTATTATATAATATCATTGTGTTTATTAGTAAATATATAACATTATATATTTATTACATATACTATCTCTCTAATTAAATATATAATCTATAATTTATATATAATTACAAGTTGGGGTGCCAGGGTGGCTCAGTTGAGCATCAGATTCTTTTTTGTTAATATTTATTTGAGAAAGAGAGATAGTGTAAGCAGGGGAGGGGGACAGAGGATATAATGCCAGCTCTGTCCTGACAGCAGAGAGCCAAATGAGGCTCACACTCGCAAATCGCAAGATAATGACCTGAGCCAAAGTCAGATGCCTAACTGAGCCACCCAGGTGCCCCTGAGTATCAGACTCTTGATTTCAGCTCAGGTCATGATCTCACAATCATGAGATTGAGCCCTGTGTCAAGCCCTTCATGCTTAACATGGAGCCTGCCTGGGATTTGCTCTCTCCTTGTTCCTCTGCCACTCTTCCTCATGCATGTCTCTCTCCCTCTCTCCCTCTCTCTCTCTCTCTCTCTCTCTCTCTCTCTCTCTCTGTGTGTCTCTGTCTCTCTCTCTAAAGCAAAAATACATATAGATAGGTAGGTAGATAGATAGGTAGATATGGAGTATATACCTATTTGTGTATATCTGAATAAGCAGTAGATTTCAAAAGAGGTGAAGAATTCCTACAAATTAATAAGGAAAAAAAGGCAATCTTATAGAAAAATGCTCAAAAGACTTGAAGAAGCATATCACAAAAATGGGCAACTAATGGCCAATAAACATATGAAAATAGGCTCAACATCTTTGGCAATTAGGAAATGCGAATTAAAACCATGATGAAATAATACATGGATTACAAAAGTTAAAAGTATCACAATGTGATCCTTCACATCATCAAGTGATGGTGAGGGTGCGGAGCAGGAGAAACATTGACACAATGGAGGTAGGAATATAGATTTGTACAACTCTGGAAAATAGCTTAACATCATATTGTAAAGTGGAAGCCTATGATGTAGTACTATGACCCAGCACTTACACTCCAAGGGCCTTAAAGAAATTCATGACACGTTCCTGGACACATGAACAAGAATGCTTATAGTATGCTCATAATAGCCCCAATCTGAAAATAACACAAAAGTTAACCAACCATAGCACAGGTTATCTTTATACACTATAGAGCAGGGAGAATAAAAGAACTAATTAACAACATGAATGAGCGGCAATGTTGAGTAAGAGAAGCCAGACACAAAGGAATATTTGTAGTATGGTTTCCTTGATACAAAGCTCAAAAATAGAGTAAATAAAGCTATATTATTTTGAAGACGCATACAATGGTAGGAAAACTATAAAGGAAAGCAAGGAAGGGCACCTCGGTGGCTCAGTCAATTGAGAGTTCTACTCATGATTTTGGCTCAAGTCATGATCTCCAGGTCATGGGGTTGTGCCCTGCGTTGGGCTCTGTGCTGAGCATGGAGATTGCTGAGGATTCTCTCTCCCTTTCTTTCTGTCCTGCCCCCATGCTCTTGCACATGTGTTTTCTCTTTCTCTTCCTCTGGAAGAGAAGAGAAGGGAATGGAATGGAAGAAAAAAGAGAAGAAATGAATACCATACAGGTCCTGATGGTAGGGGAGAGAGGATGTTGAGATGAGACAAGAGTAGAGGAAGGGGTTTCTGGGGGAGTTGTGTTTTGCATTTCTGATCTGGGTGATAGTGTTGTGAATGTTCTCTTCAAACCACTTTGTCAAAAGCTAGTTTTATATTTTTCTGTTCTTTTATGAATGGACATTATGTCTCACCATTTAAAATTTTTAAATTTAAAAGAAAGAAAAATGTTTAAAAAGAATAGTAGGTTGATGTGTGAACATTAGAATCTATGTTGAGGAATTAAAACTTTGGTGATTGAATGGGAATGAAAGACCTTTGGGAGTCAAAGATCTGAAAGACGAAAATTCCAAAATTAGGAATATCACTACTAAGATTAGGAGCATACTTATTTCCCAGAACCAGGCAAACCATGAGCCAAAAATGTTCCCTTTATTTTGCTTTACTTTTACTTTCTTTGGGAAGGAATTCAGAGATCCAAACTGGGTCTACAAGTAAAACTATATTGAGATTAACGAGTCATCTTGGTTAAAATAGTTAAACATGTTATAAATATTAACATAAGTAACTTCCCTGAAAACGTCTGCAAAGCTGGTAAGGAAGCTAGAAAATAGTTGAATGGGTCTTTGGGAAGGAAAGGATTCACTCTCTTTAATTCCTGCATACAATCAACACCTCTGAATATTTAAGTACAACCTCTGTTCATTATTTCTTTTTTTTTCTCTTATTTTCTCTGCAATCGATTGCATAGTTTGGCATAGTTTCCCTAATTCCTCTGTGTTTTGATTTAATCTATCCTGTCTCCATACACGATAGAAGCGGACAGACTTAGCTACATGTATGACTTCAGATCTTTCAGTAACAATGCAACATCGTCAGCCTCAACTACTTGAATGTAAATGGCTTCAGTTTGGGGCGGGTTCTCTGTAAATCTCAGCAGTTGTAGGACTTCTTGTATTTCTCCAATTTTTTTGTTCATTTCCTGCCAGTCTTTATAATATCTACAAACATAGGGCAGATGTTTCATTTTCTCCTTACAAGGACTGCCTATTCAATTTAAAAATATGAACTACCTCCCAAAATAAATAAGTCAATCCAGAGGTCATTCATTATTTTAAAAAATCCTGATGTGAGAATGTTTTCATCTTTTAGTGCAGACCTACTGGTCAGCCAGCATTTGAAGATGATGTCCCTGTCATGGTATACTGGAAAGTAATACCACATGTAGACAAACACAGCTTTTGTTGGTAAGAATATTGATGGGGGTGCTGAGAAGAGGGAGCAAACAACAACTAAAACGTTGCTTCAGATGTTCACAACTTACAATACTTTGTTTCCTAATACTTCATCCCAAAGTTATAATGATACTTTTTTCTAATCCTAAACCTAGACTTATAACTACATGTTTTTCATTATCTTCTTCAAATATTTTTATTTCATTTCCTCAGTTGCACACCAAACTTCAACTTTGATGCTTCTGCTCAAGCTTGATACATGACATTCTCATGAATATTTCCTATATGCAAGGACAGACTATCAGAAAATTTTATTTTGCTTTGGACTCACAAAGAGAAGGAAATGCACAAGGATCATTTTCCTAAACATGAAATTCACCCTGAGATCTGAAACCACCCAGTGACAAGCCTTCTAGAGCTTCAACCTGTTCCTGAGGTTGAACAAGAGCATCTATGCCCAGTGGGCAAGATGTCCAGGCAGAGAGGTAGGGGTGAGGTCAGCTCATTTCCTTTTCCCTCTCCTCATGTTGTAGCTTCAGAGAAGGGAACTGTTACCATATCCTGCCAGATAGACTAGAACACACAAAATCAGCCCCTTCCTTCTAGAAACCAACAGGGCCATTCCTTATCTGACCTATTTCCTACATAAAGGATACCTGAGTGTATGTTTCTGTTTCATCCAATTATTTACTCCATTAAAATATGGAAGAAGAGAGACCAAAGTGTCTTTGTTAATGTCTCTGCCAGTTTTCCGTTCATCCAGATCCTGATCTGGCTTGGTTGAATCATTACAGTGCAAAGTTATTCTTTCACTGTGGAAATGACAGAAAGGTAAATGGTTAACAAAAGACTCAATGAGTCCATAATTATTGCTGACCCTCTCCGGTCTCCATGATGTGATTTGGAGCCACTATGTAATCAAGAGCCTGGTGTGATGGTTATAAACAGCCCTGGAATGCCACCAGTCCATACAATCTTCCCCTCCAATCTTGGGTTTCATCACTGAAGTTTCTTTCAGGTTCCAGCTCCTATCACTCCTACCAATCGCTGACAGAGCATTTTCTCTCTAAACACAAGTTAAAGTTGGTGATGGCAACCATAGCTTACTATGCACACTTCAGTTACATTTTAGGTGGAAGGTTGCACTTGTTAGTCTAAGGAGTTAAGTTTCTTCAGAAAAGTCTCTCTTCTAGTCCACTAAAACTCAGAAAGAAATTCCCAGTGCAGTAATAGGAAAGTTCATACAGGCAGCATTTCATGATTAGCTCACTTGTGTTGGACAGAACGAAAGGAAAATTCCCTCCTGCATGTGCAGAAAGGAGTCGTTCTCTACCAGCCAGTTTATACACTGATGAATTGTGATGTGCTAAAACTAAAGAATCATAAGAAATACATTCTAGAATGAAAGCAAAGCAAGGATCAGAGGGCCAAAAAGAAAAAAAACTATAGAAACTCTTTATGTCAGGGTGTCAGAAGACAGAACCTCAATAAAGGTCTGATTCATAGGAGTGCCTGACTAGCTCAGTCGGTTTATTGTCTGACTTCAGCTCAGGTCACAATCTCATGATTGGTGAGTTCAAGTCCCACGTCAGGCTCTGTGCTGACAGCTCAGAACCTGGAGCCTACTTCAGATTCTGTGTCTCCCTCTCCCCTCCCCTGCTCATGCCCCCGGCCTCTCAAAAATAAATAAACATTAAAAAATTTTTTTTACGTCTGATCCAAAAACCTTGCCAAGGAGGGGCATAATATGGGTTTGGCCATTTCTTCAGAAAAGTGCAAATCTGGGCTTCTAAGTGATGATCTGAATTCATGGCATTTCATAAGACCATTGAAAATGCTTAGTAATTGTTTGCAGCTGCTGTTCAGCCATTTCCTTTACATTCCATGGTCCTGGAGACAGAAGGAAAAAATTCTTTATGCCAGTTTTTGTAGATCATAGTGTTAGCTATAAATCTACTCCACTGTAGTCTATAAAATACAGTTATTTCATTGTTTCCACTTCATGCCAAATCATAAAAGTTTTTAAAAACAAAATAAAATGAAAGGGAAAACAAATAAAGACAACAAAAAAGCTTTTTTTAAGTTTGAGGAAATTGCCCTTCATAATACAGTAAAATCTCAGTAATTCAGATCTGTCTAAATTAGTAAGAGTAGAAATTGTGAGCTATGGGGTTCCAATAGTTAAAGTTTTTATCCTATATAGAAGTACATGTGTACTTGCCTATATGGAGGCATTTGTTCTCTACGGTATCACAGATGACCTAGTGTGTGGAGTGTTCTGGAAGCAGCACTGGGAACACTGGATGTCTGTGGAGTCTTGAGCAAAGTGCCCTGAGATGAGAGGTTGGGACCAGAACAAGATGGTAGCTACGTGCAAAGTCACTTTCCCTCCTGCCTCCATGGCCAGTTTGGCTGACCTGTAAACTTTCTGTTAACCAAAGAAACAGCCTCAGAATGTTTTTTCACGGAACTCCAATAAACATTGGTCAGTCTGTCAGCTTCAGTACACTCTAATAAGTCTGTTTATGGGTCTAGATGACTTCAAAGCTTCTTGGAGCATTCTAATTCAAATATGCTGATAGAGATCCTGCAGGAACCCATTCTGAGGAATGCAAAAATGTAACCAGTGCATGACTGATGATATACAAACCATTTCCAAACTGCTTTACATGCACTTAAAACGTCAGCTAGCTTCACAAAATACAGTAGCTCTCAGCAGATTTGATGGAAGGGCTGGCAATGAGAAACTTTGGGCCTGGGGTTGAGAACCTGTGCATTGGAATCATTTAGGGAGGTTTTTTAAATACCCAAACTTGGGACCTACCCTTCCCATTAACGTTGCTTAAGTCTATAATGGAGCTGGAGAATGTACTTGCTTAAAAATCTGTTTAGTACATTTTGACACATCCTTCTGCCCAAAGACCCTTTTCTATAGTCTTGTTTATATGATCTTTTTCTTTAGACCAACTATTATCTCCAGGCAAAGCAATGGTAGGTGTTATTTTAGCCTCTCCTCAAATTAAATTTGCATATATTTCAAATGAGTACAGTGCAAAGGAAAAGATTTTACTATTGATTGAATTTGCAGCTTTCTTTCTGGAACCAAGACACTGCATTTTTCAGATAACCACATAATGCTCTCCACTCAACCCTTCCAGTATCTCAGTCCAAAAATCCTGGAGTTGTTCTCAGTTTTCTCTCTCTCACAATCCTCATCCAGTCATGTCCAGCCAATTCTTGGCTCTTGCTTCAGCAATGACCACTTCTCACCACCTTCTTTGCTGGAGCCTGCCCAATCATCCAGATAGTGTCCTAGCTGGTTTCCTGCTTCAATCCTTGATCCTTGTCTATTCTCCACACAGCACAGAGTGACCCAAATAAAACTTAAATTGGATCATCTCATTCCTCTGGATGGAGACCTCTAAGAACACTTACAACTTAGTCCTAGCCAAAGCCAAAGTCCTCAGAATGGCCTGCAAGACCCTACACTTCCTGACACTCCCCCTGCCTCCATTAATTCCTTCTTTGTCCACTCATTCCAGGACTCCTGGTTTCTCAATTTGTGTAAATCCCACACATGCTGTTCCTTCTACCCAGAGTGCAAAGCCCCCATATGCCCACATGGCTCTTTCCTTTGCCTCCTCCAAGTCTTGACTCAGGTGTCACCTTTTCTCAGTGTGCACCTTGCTAATCCCCACTCATTAAAATTCTAACCTTCCTCCCCATCCTCTTTTCCTGATTTAATTTGCTGTGTCGTATGCATCACCATATAACATCATATATAGTTTAATTATAATTTTGCCATCTCCACATGGGCAGGGATTTTGGTCTGCTTTGCTCATTTGTTCATTCCTAACATCTAGAACAGTGCCTATCACAGAGCAGATACTCAAATAGATATTTGCTCAATAGAAATAAATTAACAACTCAGCTGATAGTATGATTCAGTGATTGGAGGAAGCAGCATTAGTAAGCAATGAATAATTGGGCCAAGGGTTTCTGGGAATGTAGTCCCCATCCGACCACATTCAGTTCCCCACTCTGTGATATTGGCTAATCATTCTTCCCTTTCAGCAGGTCACAAGATTGCAATTAGAACAAATAGGTATTCATTTTAACACTTTGGAAGAAATGTTCTGTCCTAGCTAAAGATTCAGGAAACAATTAGGCAATTTGTTGTTTATCTTACATGCCTCTCCTTTTCTCTCCCTACACTGTTTCACTTAGCAATTCATAAAACACCAATAGCCTAAGAAACAATAAACATGAATTTCAAATAAGTCATTTCTGTTTCTTATTTATTTCTTTGTGACTGAGAAAGAAGATCAAAATATTAACCTAAAATACACATGGAGATAATCTTTTTAATATATTCTCCATTCTTTTTAAATGGAGCTGCTATATTTCACAAATAAAATACATTGGATTTCAAAAATGATTTAGAGGAAGTTTCTGGGTATGTAAGCAGTCTAGAATAGGTGGAATGATACAAAACAATAAATTAATAATTAACAATAATGGCTAATTTTATGCCTTTTTCTAGGTGGCCACCATTAAGTTAAAGCTTTGAATGCATCGTCTTATTTTATGATCATTTAAACTCTAAGAAGAAACACATTTTTTTTAAGAAGTGAACCCTCAAAGTGTCAAACAAGCATCTTCTCCAAAATCACACAGCCTAGTGAGTGGCAGGGCTGTGATTCACATTTTCATGCATCCAAATCCAAAGACAGCATTTGTAACAGCTTCACTTTTCTACGACAGTGTTTTATGAAGATGGTAAGATGAAATATTTTAAGTCAGTATGGTTCTAGAAAAATTGAGTCATAAGGTTAGAATGTTTCACGTTATCCTGGATTTCTTAGTGTTGACTATAAAAACAAAAGTTATTATCATAACAAGTCATAAGGAGAAAAACTGCTGATAGCACCACAGAGTGCCTTTCCCTCAAGAACCACAAATAACTTTCACAATGGTACCCAAAAAAAGGCATTCACAGCATAATATAAAATGGGCATTTGGCATTTATCCAGTTAATTGGATCAATGAAAGATACACATTGGATCTCTCAGTGATTTTTTTTTTTAATTATTCAACTTCTCTGTCTCCAGAGATCAGTTAACTGAGGCTGGAACCACAATGTCACCTCCTGACTTTCTTTCTGGACTATCACTTATGTCCATGTGAAAGACTTTTGTCAAGTTAGCACATCAAGAGATGTCTTTCATAAGAAAAGAAATGCCTCTTCCTTTGCCTATTTTGGAAAGGGAAGGAAGTGGCAGACCTTGCTGAAGAGAAAGAGAAGACAGTTGAGGCATACATATGTGGTGTGGTGTAGTGTGTGTATGTGTATGTGTGTGTGTGTATAATTTCGCTTGCAACTGGTAGCATGTCAAAACTGGATGTGTGTAATAGGACTATATGGAGGTGGTATTTGAAGGGTCCTACCTCCTCCCATCCTACTATTTCCCAACAAGTCTCAGGAATTCTTACAGTCTTCGAAAATATTCTCTACCAGAACATACATCACAAGAGCAATCATTGTTACCTTCATTAAGTCTAAAGCCTTCATTTTCTTTCTCTATAAAGAGATTTATGTGACCATTTTCTGGATATTGTGAAACTATTTGTTGCTTTAAGATGTCGGCAAAGACTTTCTATTTGGTAGATTTTGCTACTTAGAACTTTTTAATCATTCACTTACATCCCAATAGATTTCTCAAGTCAAAAGATAGGAAACAGAGTGAATCCGTGTAATTTCAGAGTGGAAGACAAGGAATCTTGTGAATCTAAGAGAGGGTCCATGAAAAATCAGGGTGTCAGGAAAGAAATGAGTGGCAATGACAAACGGTTCATGTGTCACTTGATACTGGCTCATGTACCATCTTTGGATTATGAGCTGAACAACATGACTTCGGCCACAAATGGAACTAACTGCACAGTCTACCAAAGGCTTTGACCTTGACTTAAAACTTTTACTTCTTTTAATGTGTAAATGATTATGCTAAACATTAGCCAAGAAAAATCAAGTACACAGAAAGACCTCATATTTATAAAACACTTGACACTAGAGAAACAAATAATCTTTGAATTAACTAAGATGAGAAGATATGATGTTTTTATAATAAAGAAATTATAGCCTTCATTTGGGGAAAGGCAGATGTTCTAACACTATTTTTAAAAAATACCACCTTAGAAAAAAATTTACTTTATCTAAAGAAATTGTCTTTATAACTAAGGCTAAAGGTATGCAGTGGGCAGGTCTTCAGTTTCAAGTGTCCTTTCTGAGTTCTGTTTGAGAGTGAAAGAAGCCAGGTAGGGGCGCCTGGGTGGCTCAGTCCATTAAGTGTCCTGCTGTGGCTCAGGTCATGATCTCATAGTTCATGCATTCGAGCCCCCACATCGGGCTCTGTGCTCACAGCTAGCTCAGAGCCTGGAGCCTGCTTCAGGTTCTGTATCTCCCTCTCTCTCTGACCCTCCTCTGCTCGCACAGTCTCTTTCTGTCTCTCAAAAATTTAAAAAAAAAAAATTTAAAGATAAAAAAAACAAACAAACATTAAAAGAAGCCAGGTAGAAGCATTATCAGGAAAGGCTAAGTCAAAGCAAAAGCCAGACATTTGCCCACTAATGGTGGGTTTACAGACACAACAAGAAATTCCATAGTGATTACAAACACAGCCTCCGGTACCATATGGCCCAAGTTCAAAACCAAGTTCTGCCACTTACTAGCTGTGCTGTCCTCACAGAAGTTATTTAATTATTTAAAGTCTAAACCACACCTTAGTTTTCTTTTCTAGAGAATGGAGATAAAAATAAAGTCTTCTTCATGTGGTTCTCATGAGGATAAAAAATATATATTAAGCATTTGGAATGGTGCATTCCACAAGGTAAATGCCAAAAAGCTTCTGTTGTTACTTTTATTATTATAGACAAATAATAACATATTATTATATTCTTATGGGCAAAAATAATATCTATTATTATTATTATAAAGAAACAAAATGGAAGCTGGAAATCTCACTATTGAACATGAGTCACTCCTATAACATGTCAATGAGCCAAGGTGATAAATTAGAGAGTGGTGCATGGCACAAAGTAGATAATTAAAAAAACATATGCTGAAACAGTATATTAGTGAGAATCATAGTTTCAGACCAAAAAGATCTAAAGCAAATCTGCATATGTATATGACTTGCAAAGGAGGTTGAAGCAAGCTAATATGGCCAAGACTTGGTTTTATTACCAGTGATTCACCCCTGGAGTGAACCAGGTAGCTTAAAGGAACAGTATTGGACTTGTTGCCAAGAAAAAGAGAGAGAGAGAGAGAGACAGAGAGAGAGAGACAGAGAGAGACAGAGAGAGAGAGAAGAAAAGCAAATACAAATTAATGAGCCTAGTTACTCACTGTTATCTCACTGTTGGGAAGACTTGTGCTTTGATTTAAGTAATCTTTTTCTTCTACTCCAGTCTCAGTAATGCATGCATTTAATAAGTCTCAATAGCAATGCAAAATGACATTGCAATTCATAGGATAATTTTGGTACAATAACAAATAAGGAAATGTGACTAATCTGCCTTCGTCTTATCTTTTTCCGGTAGTAATAAACCAGCTATTTTGGGATGGTTGAATATCGCCTTCCCTTCCCATACCCTCCCTTTCCTAAAACACTTGTAACAATTTTGTTTGTCAAAAGAAGTCTGTTCTAACTACTTCATTCACAACATGAATTCTGCAGGCTCTGACAACAAGAAATTCCTCTTGTACTCTAAAATAGTTATGTCCTAGAACTCTTACTAAAAAGACTAACCAAAATATTTATCATTTTCAAGTTCCCATCTAGTCATTAGTTAGGTCTGGACAAGACAAATAAAAGGCAAATAAGGAGAATGGCATAACTCCCTAGGAACAGGCTAGGATGTCCATTTTAATATGTTGGGTCTTGGTCCACTGGCCAGTGGTAAAGGCAGGGTTTACACTCTTCAAACTCTCAACATGTACTCTGATGAGTTAAATAGAACAATGAGGGACTAGGTAGTCATGAGGTTGACAGAAGCCGGGATCTCAAGGATTCATATGTAATACAGAAGACGCAAATGCTTCAATTGCAGAATGAAATTGCAAATTAAATCCAGATTTAATTGGAATTATGATATCTGCTTAGTCTGCAGGACAACATAGTAGATTTCAGTCAAATGAGTCAAAAAACAGAACTTGTCTGGGAACAACAGAATAGCTTCAGACAAAAACTGTGCTGCAGCTTCCAGAAGTTTTCTATTGCCTTTTCTCTTAGGACAACTGAGAATCTTGCTCAGTCTTCTTACTCTTGGACTGCCTTTTAGGTTTAGGAGATCTTCCATGTATTCTGGAGAGTTCTACTCCCTGTCTCGATCTTCTGGCAGGTGCATTCTTTAACATATATATATATACATGTATACATACAGACATATATATATATATATATATATGAGATTTGCAAAAGAAGTTCAAACATTTGAGGCAATAGAGCTTGCGTATCACTCTCCCATTCCTGCTGCTACTGCAGTCAAGTAATACCGTAAGGAAGGTCAACAGTCAGAATCTCTGGGAGAGGAGCTCCTCACCCCAAACAGTGGTAATTTTTAAAGCTCCCCAAGTGATTCAATTTGCAGTCAGAACAGAAAACCAATGGCAGAAATTATCCTAATTTGTTGTTTTCCTGACCAGAGGTTCCCAAACATGGGTGTTTAAATATTTGTTGAAAACAAGATTCCTGAGCACTGAGGGACTGAGTCAGAATCTTTATGGGCGGGAGTAGGTGAAGCATGTGATTGTTGTTGGTAGTCCCGTGGTGATAGGGAGCAGAAATCTGTAAGAGTATTTTGCCAGACATCATTTGACCATCCACACTCCTAGGAACAGCACTGGTGTCATGTTTTGGCTTGTTAAAAATGAGTCATCTACTGGGTCATGCCATTAGGTTCAGATTGTTTTCCTTACTGAGAATAGTACCTTGATTTTTCTTGATGCAGAACAATCCACGTTTGTTTTCTATACGGCTTTTCTCTGTCAATTCACAAGATAATGAGACTGGTTTGATAAAACTGTGTTAGGATTCCTGAATTCCGTACTGGATATGCCCTGCAAATACTCATGCCATGTATTACTGTGAACCAAGAAGAAAATAAAATTACCAGGTTTTTAAAAACTGAGCTCCATTACAGATGGAATTCTAGAGCCCTACCATATTTCATCACCCTATTTTTCTAGTCTAGCCTCATGGACTAACTCTTCTGAAGATTCTCATTTGTAAGCATTAGAGACTACCCACCTCTCCCAAGGGACCTCCAATGCCGGGGTGCCAATCACTGACACCACTTCTGGAGCAGATCAACTTCCTGATTTCCAAATGTGTCTATTTCCATTGACCAGCAATATTTTACCCTTTGTGGTTTTGTAGGCCTCTCAATTCACTCTTCCTCTATGATGGTAAAAGTAGAAAGGCACCCTCTGCATTTTTCACCAGTCCTTCTGTGACCAAGAGCATTTCCTTTTCAGTGAGGAGGCTTATCCACTGGCAGAGAAGTCTATTTCTCACTCATCACTGACTTCCTCTGCCTGGAGTAGATAGATTTTAAACTCTCTAATTTGAGTGCTGACCCATACTGCTTTATTTTATTCTGAGGCTGTCTCCGAATGGAATTATGACTATGAGCTAACCTATCACTGCTGAAAGGAGAAAATCTGCATGAGTTCAGGCAGAGTAGGTGTTGTATAAACACACTTCAATATAGAACTTTGTTTGACTTGACCTTAGTCTTCTCAAACAGCAACAACAGATGTTGGTGGCAGACAATTCTTAGTCCATAAACTCAAGAAAGACTTATTTCTTAATAGAGGCAATTTCTTAATAGAAATTTTATTTATCCCAGAAAACTTTTCTAGTTTTGAATATCCAAACTTTCTATAGGAGATTGACCCTAAACTAATGATGAAGATTGCCTACATTGACCTAAAACACTTGAAAACAGCTCAATTTTGCACTTGAATATACACAAAAAAGTGTTGGTAAATGAAACTTTCCAGGAAAAGTAAAGATTAGAGTGAGTAACATCAAAGGGAAGAAGATACCGAATATTGACCATTTTCTAGGAACTCAATTTGTACTCATAGAGAGCAGATAAACAAAAAATGAGGAAGTGATTGAGGGAAGAATTGCATCTTAAAAGCACATTTTATAATGCAGCCACCACAGGGCCAAGCAAAACAAAACAAAGCGTAAAAAGAATACAGAGGAATTTAAAAAATTGTTTTCTTATTTTCTTAAAAATATTATAGAGGTGCCTGGGTGGCTCAGTTGGTTAAGTGGCCAACTTCAGCTCAGGTCATGGTCTCACGGTTCATGAATTTGAGCACCACATCAGGCACTGTGCTGACAGCTCAGAGTTTGGAACCTGCTTCAGATTCTGTGTCTCCCTCTCTCTCTCTTCTCCTCCCCCACTCATGCTCTGCCTCTCTCTCAGTCAAAAAAATTTTTTTAACTTAAAAGATATAATCTTTATGAGAAAATAAGACCAACATCATGAAAGGTAAAATTAAAATATATAGTGCTTGGTTAGATTATAAGAAATTGAAGAAGATAGCAAATATTACAGTGGTTCAGAGACTCTTCTTTCATAGGGTGTTGTCTTGAACCAAGTGGGACATAGTTGGGCCTTTAACAAAATGATAGGTAACATTTCAAAACAAAGAAATCATTGCACCATGAAAAATAAAATAATTCAGTGTTTATATCTATCATCATAATCCCACACTCATTTGAATAAAGAAGTTTTATATTAATATGTAGCCATTTTGAATTAATTCATTCAACACATACTGGTTGGGTGTAGAAGCTTTATCAAATTCCATACAGATGTGAGTCTCAGATTTCATCGACACCACTTTTAATCCAAGTATCAAGCTTAACTCTAGATAAGAGCTTCTGAGTCCATATAGAAAGTCGCTCAAGGAAACTGGTCTCATTACATGATGTTGACCATTATCATGCAGTCTGATCCCTATTTATTCACCAAGCAAGATTGCAAACAATGGGAAAAGTTAAATCTATTCTCAAAGAAAAATGTTTTACCAGTAATGATGTTATTTTTTAAAAAAACATACTGTGGGCTGCCTGAGTGGCTCAGTCAGTTAAGGGCCTGACTTTGGCTCAGGTCATGATCTCACAGTTCATGAGTTCGAGCCCCCCATCAGGCTCTCTGCTGCCAATGCAGAGCCTGATTCAGATCCTGTGTATCTCTCACTCTACTCCTCCTCCAGCCTCTCTCTGTCTCTCAAAGTGAAATAAACATTAAAAAAATGTTTTAAACATACTGCAAAAGTACCATAGGGCATATAGTGAATAATACTATAAAAATGTCATATGGTGATAGGCGATAACTATATGTATTGTGGTAAGCCTTGTATAATGTGTAGAATTGCCTAATCACTATGTTGTGCACCTTAAATTAGTATAACAGTGTATATCAACTACATTTCAATAATAAAAAATCTTATGTGAAAATTTTACAAATAAAAAACAAAACAAAACAAAACAAAAAATTTTGTAACTGCAGGTTACAAAATTAATCACATAAAAAGGCATTCCAAAAGGGTTTCAGGCTGTGGCCGCCAATGAACTACATCCATCCTCTCTTACGATGAGTATGTGAAGGGAATACCCTCACTTTGGAACAATGACATTTGACATATTTTTTTTAAAAATTCAAGCCCCTTGTTCTTCAATCATATCTCATGTAAATGATGTGATTTTAAGGTTTTCTTGGGCTCCTCAATTTTCTTAACTGATTTAGGTTTGAAGAAAATTAGACTGAATCACTTCTTTTTTGTTTGTCTTGATGAGCCCACAGTATAGAGACAGGGAACAGCACAGTGGAAAGGACATAAACTCTGGAGTCAAACTATTTGAACTGCTACTGATCAACTGTGTAGCTTTGTGTGAGTTGCTTGCTGTACATGAGCCTCAGACATGCCATCTGAAAATAGAGACAATATAGCATACACAATGAGTATATTACAAAGGCCATATCATCTGGTAGATTCTCAATATACAAGAGTTACTGTTTTGGCATCATCATTAATATTTGTTTGTATTATTATTTCTGACATAGTTCTGGACAAATCATTAATTCTGTTCAGGCTTCAACTACCCTAGTTATGCGTGAGTGGGACCTTATGACAATGTCTTCACTTCCTTCCAGTTAAGATTTTATGAAGGAAATCACATCTGCCACCAATATAAACCACAAACAAGTTATACATTTTGCTGAGAAGTAGTTCTACTTCTGTATTAACGGAAATTTCACAATTTGTTTAAAGGAGACTGAGTGGTGGAAGCAGAGGATTTGTCAGCTACATATTTCTCCAGAAACATACCCTCCAATCTGGGTTCTGGGTGAAAACTCAATGTAGTTCTGATGGGTTCCATAGGACATCAGTCATTTATACATCCACTATTCACATTATTTTTTTTTAATTTGTTAAATGTTTTTTATTTTATTTTTGAGAGACATAGAGAGACAGTGCAAGCAGGGGAGGGTCAGAGAGAGAGGGAGATACAGAATCCAAAGCAGTCTCCAGGCTCTGAGCTAGCTGTCAGCACAGAGCCCGAAGCGGGGCCCGAACCCACGAACTGTGAGATCATGACCCGAGCCGAAGCCGGACGCTTCACCCACAAATGGAGAAATCCTATTTTTTCAAGAAAGGGAAAGAGAGTAATATGTGTGTGTAATATGTTTAGATTTTTGAAAGCCATTATAGAATCTGTTTTAGAACGTTAGTCACTGTGGGGTTGGGTACAGTGTTTAGACGTGAATCAGAAGCTGAATAGGGCTTAAAAATAGAAGGCTCAATGTGGTTAATAAATGGGCACTACTATGCAAGAAATAATGTTTCCAGATATTTCAAGAGTCTTTACCCAAAAAGGTATTATCATTTAATATCTGGAGAGATTATAGACAGGAATGAGCAAGCATTGGTCAGTAAGCAATAAATAAATATTCTGGAATAAATTCATTAAAAATCCATGCTTATGACTAATATTACACTATGATTTGTGAAATGACAAGACTAAGAAGAAAATAAATATTTTAAGACCCCAAAAATCTATATGTGGCAGATAAATTTTAATGTATTTAGATCTAATCTAAAATTCATTTAATCTAGAAATAAAGCAATGGGGGAAAATCTTTGCCTGCATGAGGCTTATAGTCTATACAGGAAACAGACATAAAATAATAATAAAAGTGTCAAGTTGTGCCTGTAATAAGTCCTGCTAAAGGAAAGATTTGTGCCCTGATTCCTACTTCGGACAATGACATCAGGAACAACGCATGATTTATTCCCTGCTGTCTCTCCAGCACCTAGCACATAGGTGTCTCGCAAAGAGGGATTGCTCAATGGATATTTCCTGAATTACTTGGATGAATGAATAAGTGAATGAATAAAGGAGAGTGTACAGTAGAAGCATAGGACATAGAGCTGTCAGAGAAGAAAATCCCTAAATGAAGCTGACTTCTGATGGATGCTCATGGAGGAAAGAAGGGAGGGAAGACTGTACTAAGGGAGTATATGTGCAAGGCAGGAAGCCTGGCTCACATGAGGAGAGACAGGATGGTTGGCTGTCATTGTAGTAAAGAAAAAATAGAATCTGGAGCACCTGGGTGGTTCAGTTGGTTAAGCGTCAGACTCTTGATTTAAGCTCAGGTCTTGATCCCACAGTCGTGAGATTGAGTCCTGTGTCTATGTCTGCTTAAGATTTTCTCTCTCTCTCTCTCTCTCTCTCTCTCTCTCTCTTTGTCTGTCTCTTCTTTCCTCGGCTCCTTCCCAGCTCATGAACACATACTCTTTCTCAAAAAAAAAAAAAAAAAAAAGTGGAGTCACTTGGGACAAAGATCTAAGCAGCAAGAAAGAGGTCCCCTAAGACCAATCAGGGAGTTCTGTTTTTATATTAAGATCAAAGGGAAACCACTGAGTACTTTAAGCCAAAGGAAGGGTAACATAATCATATTTTGTTTAAAATTGTTATTTTGCTTATTGAATTGAGGTGGAGGGGGAAGCGCAAGAGGAGATGAAGGTATTACCTGGGAAGCTATGGCAATAATGCAGGTAAGAGCTGATGGTGACTTGGCTTATTGTAGCCATGGAGGGGTGGACAGATTCAAAAGAAACCTAGAAGACAACCTCACACATAGAAGGGCGAGAGAAAAAGAAAAGAGATGTATCAAGGAAGGCTCTTGAATTCCCGGTTTGCAAAACTGAAGAGATCGTGTATCACTCACTGAGTTAGGAGGTAATGTGAGGCCTGGGTGGAGTGGGGGCTCATGCATTCACTTGAATATGTGGAATGAATGGTCGTGAGTGACTAATTAGGGCCCAGGAAGGAGAATCATAAAATATTTATTTGCCTCATTCTTTCTAATTTCCTATGTAATTAGTGAGCACCTATTTTCAGCCAAGATTGTGGTAGTCATTGCTCCCTATGGACACTGGCTAGTGTGTATCCATGAATTTTTGTTTAAAAAGCCACAAAAAATAAAAATGTGCAACTATGTGATGGTGTGATGGTGATGGATGTTAACTAAACTTACTGTGGTAATCTTTTTCCAAATACATATATATATCAGATCATTATGTTGTATGCTTTAATATAAAGTTATATGTCAATCAAATCCCAATAAAGCTGGTGGTGAGTAGTCCAAAACAGTGCTGAGCAGGTGAGGAATAGTTTTAGGAGTAATATGCCTTCTCTGCACAGAGACAAACTGTATCTCTATCTCGGCATAGTGTTTTTAGCGTCTTTCTCCCTTTAGCATTGTTCATGTTTGAGAAGCCCATAAAGAACTGGAAAATGACCATATTAATGTGGCTGAAATTTGTTGAGAATTAGAACAAATCTCCTAAAGGTTTACATAAAATGCTGAAAGCTGAGAAAGGAAAAGTTAAAGTCCAAACAACAACCAAAGATATTTTTATAAATTAGCCTGGGCCCCCTGAAGCCTGGAGAGAGAAGTTTACAACATGTAAGAGAAGATAGAGATGGAGTGAAGAATAGAGACATTATAACCAGGTGTATTAGAGCAGTGCTTCTCAAAATTTTATATTTTTAATTCCACTGGAGTTACATATACTTTTATACTAGTTTCAGGTGTATAATGATTCAACAATTAGATATACTACTCAGTGCTCATCACAATAAGTGTGCTTTTAATCTCTTTCACCTAATTCACCCATCCTCCCTTTGACAAAGAGGAAGAATGGGCAATGGGAAGAAGTTTCTTTGACATATGGTGTGGGAAAACTGGACAACTACCTCAAAAAAAATGAAACTGGACCACTCTCTTACACCATACACAAAAATAAACTCAAAGTGGATTAAGCACCTAACTGTGAGACCTAAAGCCATAAAAACTCTAGAAGAGAGCTCAGGCAATAATTTCTCTGACATTGGGCATGGCAACATTTTTCTAGATATTTCTCCTGAGGCAAGGGAAGCAAAAGCAAAAATAAACTATTGGGACTACATTAAAAAAAAAATTCTGCACAGCAAATAAAACTATCAATAAAACAAAAAGACAGCCTAATGAATAGGGGAAGATATTTACTAATGACATATTCAGTAAAGAGTTAGTATCCAAAATATATAAAGAACTTACACAACTGAACACCAAAAATCCCCCCAAGTAGTCCAATTAAAGATGGGCAGAAGACATGAACAGACTTTAATGTGCAAACTTTAATGTGCCCTGGAATTGGGTGGGAAGTTATTAAAATCCCGTGATAGCTCAGTAGGTCTGGATGGAGCCTGAAATTGTGCATCTCTAACAAGCTCCCAGGTGATGCCGGTACTGAGTACAGCAAGGGTCAGGCTAGCAGATCTTAAAGGGTCAGAAGAACACTGAGTCCTGGTTCCACCACTTATTTTCTTTTACTGTTTATTTTTATTTTTGAAAGAGAGAGAGAGCACAAGCAGAGAAAGTGCAAAGTGAGAGGGTGCGGGGACAGAGGATCCAAAGCAGGCTCTGGGCTCACAGTAGCGATCCAATTCAGGCTCAAACTCAGAAATGGTGGGATCATGACAAGAGTTGGAGTCAGATGCTCAACCAACTGGTTCCACCACTTATTAACTGTATGCCCTAAGTGAAGCAACTTGACCTCGCTAAGCCTCAATTTCCTCACCTCTACTGAAGAGTAGTAATAGTACATTCTTCATAGGGTTATTGTGAGGATTTATTGAAATAACTGTGGGCCTATAACAAGTATTTCCTAAATGTTAACTGTTAGCATTATTAGTATTATTAAAGTCATAATTCTGGGATGTGGTTAAGACCAAAAGCACAAAATAGTTGAAGACGGTATTAGGTAACTACATATAGCTGCTGGATTCACAAAATGGATTAAAATGTTTGAAACTGAGGCATATCACTATGGAATATGATTACTGAGTAACTTATCAGATAAACTTTATATTTTAGGTTCATTATTTCTCATTAATCCATCCAACAACTGCCTGTCCAAATACCAATGCCAATAAAACAGAATTGTACCAGTCTCTGGACATAGAGGACTTAAGCTGACAAAGGCATCCATGGGAGAAAAGTCAACTTCAGGACTATCATAAGAATATGTTTGTGCTCAAATAATTGCATACTCGCTTCCATAATAATAGAACTTTCCCCTCCATCTGTCTTCCAATGAAATGCTCTTATGTCCAACATTAGTGATGCATAAATTACCCAGACTAGAAAGCACATAGAGAGAAGAGGACATAATCTATCTCCCTGAACATAAAATAGATTTAAAAGGAGCTCTGACTCTTTCTGGTATAGTGTGTGCCCCTCAGGTCCTCCTGGAATGCACGAGGGGATAAAAGTCCTTCAAAAATAATTTACTTATTGACGTCAGTAAGTCTGAAGTAAAACAATTAAGTGCTTTCAATTCATTTTATCACAAACAATTGTGCATTGAGAATCAGCTATATGCCTGCCATTGTCCAAGGAGTTGTGCAAGGGCAAGAAATTTAAGTCAGTTCCTAGGCCCAAGAAGTATATGAGTGATTTTTCAGACAAGTCATACACACACAAATCACAACAATGTATGGGGCACCATGTGACTGATTACCAAAGTGGCATTCCTAAAAATTACTAAAGGAAAACAAAGATGAGAATAATCAGGGATAGTATAAAATATCATCTGAGGAAACAGCAACTGATTTATGCCTTGAAAAGTAACTAAATTTGCATAAAGCTAGAAGTTGGAAATTCATTGTTGGTTAAAGCAGCAAGAACAAGTTTGAGGTAGGAGTGGTGAAGGGATATGGCATGATTTGGGGTCTGCAGAAAACAATGGAAAATTAAAACAACGCAATATGCATTCAGTATGGTGGGGCAGTATCACAAGGAGATTTTGACAATCAGTTGAGGAGACTGGAATGGGACAGGGCAATGCGTTACAGAAATGTACATGAGTGTGTGTGTATAGTAATATATGTGTGCATATGTGTGTATTTACTTAATAGCTAGAAAAATTATTGAAACTTGCATTTTCAATGTAACACCAGCTGCTAATGCTGACATATATACCGGGTATTTATAACATGGAGCTTCTAAACTTCTTCAACGCTCTACTCTCCCACCTCAGAGCTCATATTTGACAATATATACAAATATAGATTAAAAATTCTATGGCCTGGGAACCTTTTTTTTTAGTTTATTTTTATTTATTTTGAGAAAGAGAGAGCACAAGTGGGGGCGGGACAGAGAGAGAGAAAGAGAGAAGAAGGGATAGAGGGAGAGAGTAAGAACCCCAAGCAGTTGCTCCACACTATCAGCGCAGAGCCCAACACAGGGTCTGATCCTTCAAATTGTGAAATCATGACCTGAGCCAAAACCAAGAGTCAGACACTCACCCAACTGAGCCACCCAGGTGCCCCTGGTCTGGGAACTTTTGTAAGACGGTGAAAGGCTTTACTGAGGATGATTACATTCACATCATCATATAGAAATTGTATAATTATAAACAATGATCAGTAGAAGACCACCAATATGTTCTACTGAGCAGCTAGTCATCTGTGTAGGCTAGGGGCTATGGAAACAGATCCAATCTCATTTGATCTGTATGTAGTCAGTGGTCTGTACAACAGGATTCCGGTTCGGCCTGAAACATCCATTTCTTGCTTCAGAGTCCTTTTTTCTAAGTCTAGGTCCCTACTCATGCTACAATTAGGTCTAAGCATCATCTTTACTCATCTTTATTAATCAAGTGCTTCATGAAGTTCTGCTTCCCTCAAATTCTGACCATAGCTTTACTGCACTAGATTCTGTATCTTTATGTGCCTTCTCTTGGGCAGCTGTGTTTCCTCTGGGAGAAGAGTGGTCTTCTGTCTGCTGTGGCAAGCGACAGTCACTTCTTCTTGTAGTGAGAACTGAAACCAGAGCCACCATATGCCATTTCCTGGACACTTCCTATTAAAGTTCCCTTCCCTTCACCCACTGAAGCTGTAGTTTAGTGGTTAGGGGCAACACGTTCTCGGATTTGAATGTCAGCATTGCAACTTACCAACCGCATACTCTTGGACATTTAGCATTTCTATACATCAGCTTTCCTTTTCTTAGAATAGGATAATAATAGTGCCTACCTGTGGAGTTATTGTGAAGATTAACTAAGTGAAAAAATATAAAGGGATTTAGACAGCTATTTGGCACATAAGAAGTACTCAGTAAAGGTTGGCTGCTGTTGTTTCTTGTGATTATCTTGTTATTAAATCTCTTTTGCCCCAGTATCATGTAGATTACATAGCTTATCTCTTGTTCTCTTAGTAAGTTTCTCCATGTAAAATAGGTTCTAAAATTACAATCTTTATCATTATCATTTAACTAGGTGTTTGAGTATTTGTAGGCATATTTATTTCTATGTATTGGTATGAACAACAATACCAACCATGAGAGAGTACTACATTACTGTTCAGTTGTAATCTAACTTTTTGGGGAAAGTTCTTTTTTTTTTATGTTTTTTGTTTATTTTTGAGAGACAGAGAGAGACAGCTCGAGCAGGGGATGATCAGAGAGAAAGGGAGATCCAGAATCAGAAGACAGGCTCCAGGCTCTGAGCTAGCTGTCAGCACAGAGCCCGATGCGTGGCTCCAACCCACAAACCGCAAGATCATGACCCGAGCCAAAGTCGGACACTTAACCGACTGAGCCACCCAGGTGCCCTGGGAAAAGTTCTTAATGAGGATTCAGAAATGATTAGCACTTGATGCAATTGAAAAACTGCCAATTCAAAGTGAATGAAATCTGACATTCCTAAATGCTTTTGTGACTCTAAAACTTCTAAGTTTACATAAGGCCCATCAACTAGTCCATCCACTAGTTGAAAGATCCCTGAACATGGACTCCAGGGGTAACTAAAACAATGTAAAGCAATGTAATTCTTATTGATGTTCTTGTTACAGAGATGAGATTTTTGTGTATGAAAAAAATTAAAAGGCGATGCAAACTTGAGGGAATTATGGGAGGTCAGGAAGGAGTGAAATCAAATAAGCTGAAAGTATTGTGTAAAGGATATAGAATAAATAGCAGGAAACATTTATGAACAGTAAATGCTATTAGAATGGAGTCATTACAATCTCCTTCCCAAAAAGCCTTTAACAAATGTGGATTTAGATGTAATCCTATTTTAGCTCAACAGTTCAATGCATACCTTGGCAGAAAAGGGAGTATATTTAGTTATCTTGTTAAGATTCTTTTGGTCTTCTGGGGCACCTGGGTGGCTCAGTTGGTTAAGCATCTCAGGTCATGATCTTGCAGTAAGTTTGAGCCCCACATCCGGCTCTGTACTGACAGCTCAGAACCTGGAGCCTGCTTCAGAGTCTGTGTCTCCCACTCTGTTCCTCCCCTGCTCATGCTCTATCTCTTTCTCTTTCTCAAAAATAAAGATTTAAAAAAAAAAGATTCTTTTGGTCCTCTGATACTCTAATTCTGAGAGAAACTTCTTGTTATTCCTGAATCTCATGTTTCTCAGTTAAAAATAGGAGAACAGTAATGCTAAACTGTGTCACAGTTTAGTGCTCTGAGGTCTTAGTGCTAAAGGTATCATAAACAGCATGGATACAATGTATTTAAGACATAAGAGGCACTCTGTAATTTTTAGATAGTTAAGTCTTTCTTATCATTTTTAAATTTTAATAAACACTTACCTGTAAACAAAAACATCCTATAATATTTTAGAAACATCACAGCTATTTCAGTAAAGTTTTCCTTAAAGAAGAATGTTGACTAAGGAAACAAAAACTAAACTCTTAAGACTGAATCAACAGGTATTTATTTTAAAAAGTGCATAGTCATCTCTTCAGTAAAATATAATACTAGAGACGCCAGCCTCCCCCCAAGGTAGAGAATCTGCAAGAAATGTGTATCTGCCACTGAGTTAATGAATAACCTAGCTTTGATTTAAAGTGACCCTGTGCATAAACTTAGAAAATGATTAAAGTGATCCTTTGTGTATCTTTTCTACTATGACCTTATAGAGGAAATTGTTTGCCCTTTATCTTCATTTGAAAATCATTTATTGAGCACATGATATATGCCAGATGCTGTTTTGGCTATGACCTAAAGAGAGATTAAAAAAAAAAAAAAAGCAAGTCAGCAACAATGGGATAATGAGATGTGCTGTGGTGAAAACAATGATTGGATAGGACTTATCTGGGCAAGGGGTCCACTTTCAGTTGGGAAATACGACTATCCTTCATCTGATTCCATTCAGATTAATTTCTCCTCAGTGTCCTACTCTGCTCTACACCACAGTGGGGCTGACCTTGGCAAGTCACAGGCTTTTATGTTAGTTAACTTATGGCTGGGCAGCTTAATCAATGAAATCACCGACATGAGACTGGAGCACTGGAAGATGGGAGAAATCAGTGCATTTCTTCCTTCTTTCCCTGTGCTGGGTGTGTCTTCAGTAGAAGCTACACCTCCTCCCTGGCTCTCACCAGTCATGCCCGAGGTGGTTCTAGCTTATGCAGGTTCTTCATTGAACCTGCTTTCTCTTTTTGTCCCTCCAGCCTAAGGTTGGTTGTAGCTTTCCGCAGTTGTGAATGCCCGGGTTGTTTTACTATCTCCTATTTTGCTTCTCAGCACTTCTACCACATAGGTGGCCAATACTATATGGTAAATTTCCCATTTTAAATACTTAGGAGTGGTTTCATTTTCCTGGGTGGACTCCGACTGTGCTAAAGTATCAGATAAGGCAATACTAAAGAAGTCAGACTTAAAATAGGAACTTGAGGGGTGTCTGGGTGGCTCAGTTGGTTAAGCATCTGACTCTTGGTTCGGCTCATGAGTTCAAGTCCTACATCTGGCTCTGTGCTGGCATCACAAAGTCTACTTTGGATTCTCTCTCTCCCTCTCTCTCTGACCCTCTCCTGCTTGCACTGTCTCTCTCTCTCTCTCTCAAAATAATGGTCTTTGCCATTTACATGGTCTAAGTGAAACAGATGCTAATTAGGAACTCTTTTCCTTTGAAGACATAAATTTTCCCAGGAAATTAATTTAAAAAAATAATACAATAGGAACTGGAGAACTAAAAGGATTCTAGTCATCTGAGGTCCAGGCTGATAAACATAAAAGTCCACAAAGCACAATAACCTTGGGCCCCTCAAGGAGCATAAAGTAAGCCAGTGTGGTTGTTCCATCATGTGAGAAGGGAAAGTGATCAGTTAAAGCCAGAGAAGTAAATAGATACAGGATCACATATTTAGCTATTATAAGTATGAGAAAGATGGACAGTCATGCTTTGATTTGAATTTTTCAAAGATTACTCTGACTACCTTATGGATAATGCATTCGATGTTGGAAGGGAAGATAGTCCAGAATAGAAACCAAGACAATGAAGAAAAGAAGGCAGGTTCACAAAGAGTTTTATGGACAGCGTTGACCCAACTCACTAGCGGTATCAACATAAAGGACAAGAGAAAGTGAACTAAGGATGACTGCTATATTTTGGTCTGAATAAGCAAGTGGATGCTGGCATAATCAGTTGAGAGGAAGAATGAAGAAGGAGCAGGCTGAAGGAAGGGAAAGAAAGAGAATGAAGAATTCTGTTTTGCTTGTGTTCAATTGAAGTACCTCTTACACCTCCAGTAGAGGCACATAAGAGGCAGTAGGTCTATGAGTCTTGAGTTAAGGGACAAAGTTAGAGCTGGAGATACAAATTTAGGAATTGCTGGCATAAATGGTTTTTAAAACCACAGTGCTGGATAACATTGCAAAGACAAGAGTGAAATTGGAAACAATTTATAACAACCCATCAGTGATTGTTCTAAACACAGGACTTAGAAGGAAAAAGTCATTAGATATAACTACTTAAAAAATAGAATTTCTAAAGAGCAAGTAGAAATGTTTTGTATGTGTGTTAAAAAAGAATTCGAGAATCTGAAGCCTGGCTCTGCACAATTAATTTGATTAATGTAGACATCTTTTCAAATAATATTGGACACATAACAGATGCCTGAATGGTCTTTGCCATTTACATGGTCTAAGTGAAACAGATGCTAATTAGGAACTCTTTTCCTTTGAAGACATAAATTTTCCCAGGAAATCAATCATATTTGAAACATGGTCTGAAATGGGTATACAAACATCAACTGACCCTGAATATTATGAAGCTTTACCAATTTATCTTTCATTTCCGCCATCCCTACCAGAGCAAGTAATGTATCTGTCAGACACTCTTGAGTAGTTACACTGAGAAATCTTCCGCTTCTTATTATCTTTGACTTTCCATGTTTAGTCAGTTGACCAGATATAGCACTTACCTCATGAAACTCATATGCTCCTCTTATCTAGTCTTACTGTCACACCCCTAATCTTTGGTTCTCGTCTGGTCTCATCTGGACCACCACCTTCCTCCTTCTGAGCAGCCCTTCCCAACCCCCTTCAAGTGGCCCTTAACTGCCATTCCCCAAGGAGCATCTTGTCCTATGACCTGGAAATCCTAGAATGCATTCCTCCTCCTTCCTAATTACATCTATGTCTCTAGTCTTCCAAAAGAGCAGCCACATGGCCTCTCCTGAACTCCCAACCTCTCCGGCATCTTCTAAACATCACTAGCTGCTTATGTCGATTGGATACCACATGGTTTTGTATAAAACAGGTGTGCTGCGCTGTGTTCAAAATGTGTTTTTAAACAGTCGCAGAATGAAAGATGTAGGCCCAAATAAAGACTACAGTTTAGTTTAAAGATTTAGAATTATAAGAGAGGGAGCATGGCCTATTGAGTGCTGAGACGTGTAAAGAAAGGGAAAGGAGACTATATGAGTCAGTCATGTGTTTGCGGGCTGTGTTTTTCCTCATTGAAAAAAAGGCATCTTAAAGTTAGAGGATGCCTTTAGCAATATAAAGAGGGTATTTCCCCCCCTACTTTTGTAATCATGAGAAGAAAAAGGAAAAAAAAAAACAAAGGCATTCTAAGTGTGGAGAAGCCATAAATATAAGCTTTCCCAAAGATCATAGGAAAACTATTTCTGAAAGAGAAATACAAATGTTAAGATTGGAGAAATAGGTGGAAACCATCAAGAGGTCTCAAAACAAACACCAGATAAAAGCGAGGAAATGTTTATACCTCATGCACCACAGCTGGGTACACACAGGTGAGAAGAAATAAGAGAGTTCTGGAAAGGAAAGGTAGGTATAGCATGATAGAAAAAAAATAAAATAATTTTATTATTTTCATTTTAATTATTAAAGTTATATGTACACTCATTATTTTAATTATTATAGTGAACACACATATATAATTTTAATAGTGGGCACCAGAATTTCTCTTAAAGAGAAAAGCTATCTTTGTCTAGGAAAATACCTTGACATATTTCTTTGGGTGGAAAAATGAGCCTCTTGCAAGAACATGATTTGTAAAATGGCAGTTGTTGTTGTTGTTGTTTTTAACAGATTTAGATAAACTGTTCTTCACAAACAGCTAACAGTTATTCAATGATTGGGGTAAGAAAGAAAAGAGAAGAGGGAAGAAAATTCAGAGGGAATAAGAAGCATTAAAAGCCACAGCAAGATGCAGGCCTATAGAAGAAGGGCTCCATGACATAGCCCAGGGAATACAGTCGATGGTGTTATTTTCTTTTTAGTGTTTATTTATTTTTGAGAGAGACAGAGATGGAGAGAGCTGGGGCAGAGAGAGAGGGAGACACAGAATCTGAAGCAGGCTCCAGTCTCTGACCTGTCTCCACAGAGCCCGACACAGGTCTACAACCCACAAACCATGACATCATGACCTGAGTAGAAATTGGACACTTAACCAATGGAGCCAGGCTTCCTGAGTCAATGGTATTATAACACTGTGTGTAGTGACAGACTGTAGCTACACTGGTGGCGAGCACAGCATAACGAGTATTGTTGAGTCACTATGTTATACACCAGAAACTAATGTAAAACTGTGTGTCAACTACACTTCAATTTAAAACAAAAAGAAAGAAAGAAAATGAAACAGCAGGGCTCTATGAGAAAGCCCAGGGCTGGGGGTGTTGGGGCTCATTTATGAAGAGAAATTTCAATACTCAAGTTAAAGTCCTCTGCAATGCTGCAATAGAAATGGCCTGCATGGGGGGCCCAGCAGGTTGAACGCCCAACTCTTAAGTCACACTCTCATGGCTGGAGGGAAAGAGCCCAACCCTGTGCTGAAGTTGCACTTTAGTAGATTGCATTTTTCAACTTTAGAAAACTTTAAAATTAAGTATAGACGTGTTTAAGAGAATCAAAACAATCTTACTACTGTTTTTGGCTAGGCAATATATCTATGTTTGGTAATTATAAAACATTACTGATCTTTAAGGGAACTTGAGATATTAAAATGAGAGCCCAGGTAATTCCAATTCAAAATGCATCATGAAGTAGTTGATAAAAGATTTGCAATTTTTAACTCACATACAATGTTCATGAAAGCTTTGAATATGAAAAAGGATTAAACATCACTATGTTGCTGTTTTTTTAAGATTTTAAAGAATCTTACATGGGAACATTTTTCAGACAGATAATTGACATAATTAAAAAGGAAGTTGAGCAGATTAAATTAACAAAATTAGTTTAAAAATATATGCAGAAATTTAGTCAACTAAGTCTGTAAATGTGATCATACACATTACAAAATTCCCCTAGTGGGGCAGGTGGCTCAGTCAGCTAAGTGTCCCACTTCTGGTTTCAGCTCAGGTCATGATCTCACTGTTCCTGAGTTCCAGCCCTGGGTCAGGCTCTGGACCGGCAGTGTGGACTCTGCTTGGGATTTTCTCTCCCCTCTCTCTCTGCTCCTCACCCATTCTCTCTTTCAAAAATAAATAAATAGGGGTGCCTGGGTGGCTCAGTCGGTTAAGCGTCCAGCTTCAACTCAGGTCATAATCTCACAGTTTGTGGGTTCGAGCCCCACATCAGGCTCTGTGCTAACAGCTAGCTCAGAGCCAGGAGCCTGCTTCTGATTCTGTATCTCCGTCTCTGATCTTCCCCTGATCACGCTGTCTCTGTCTGTCTCTCAAAAATAAATAATAAACATAAAAAATTAAAAAATAAATAAATAAACATTTTTTTAATTCCCCTAAAAATAGTTACTAAAATCATCTAGATTTACAAAAAGGAAGAAGAAATCTGGAAACTGAATTTAAAAACTTATGTAAGAGGTACAGTTTTGGATTTTTAACTTTAATAAATTGAATGCAAAATTTTTAAGCAAAAGTAAACCCCTGGGTAGTCTCTTCCATATACAAAAGCCACTTTAGGACAAAAATATTCACATTTATTTTATTTTTTAAAGTTTATATATTTATTTTGAGAAAGAGAGGGAGTAAACGTGGGGGAGGGGCAGAAAGAGAGGAAGGGAGAGAATCCTAAGCAGGCTCCACACAGTCAGCACAGAGCCTAATGTGGGACTTGATCCCATGACCTGCGAGATCATGACCTGAGCCAAAATCAAGAGTTGGACACTTTACTGACTGAACCACCAGGCTCTAAGAAATAATAATTTTAAAAGGAGGTCCTATACATAAATAATAACAACCCATTAGAAATTGGCTAATTTCTAAGGAAATGAATACAAATAACCAAAAAATATATGAGAACATACTTAACCTCACTCTCAGTTAAAGATAGGGGAATTATCAAAAGCGTGGTTCCAAACAATGTCGGTAACAGCTCTGAGACACAGGAATTCTTGGTGAAAAGGTAAACTAAAACTACTGTTTTGGAAGACAATTTGTCAAAAGCATCACGTTTTAAAATGCATATATCCTTGGACTTGATATTTCCACTACCAGGAATTTATCCTGTATACATATTTATGTGTTCACAAAGGTATTTATCCAAGAATGTCCATTGCAGTATTGTTTGTATTTTAAAAAATGGAATAGCCATCAGTAGACAACAGGTTAAATATGTTATAAAATCCATTCAATGGCTTAGCATACATCCATTCAACACAACAAAGTAATTCTTTATCTTTTGATATATAAAAAACTTCAATTATGTTAATTAAAAAAATAAATAATATAAGCCAAGTACAGAGCAGCCTTATGATATAATCCCAATATCTACTGGAAAGATATATATTAATAGATATAGCTGTAGATAGATATAGATAGATGAATGTACATGCACAGAAAATTTCTGAAACAATATAAGCACACTCTTTTTCTTTATTTATTTGTTTTGAGAGAGAGAGAGCAAGTGGGGAGAGAAAAGGTAGTGGGGAGAGAGTGAGAGAGAGAGAGAGAGAGAGAGAGAGAGAGAGAGAGAGAGAGAGAGAATCTTAAGCAGACTTCACATTCAGCACAAAGCCCCGTGTGGGGTTCAGTCCCAGGGCACTGGAATCATGACCTGAACTGAAGTCAAGAGTCAGATGCTCAACAGATTGAGCTACACAGGACCCTATACCCAGTGTCCCTATAAGCACACTCTTAGAGGTAATTGACTATAAGGAAGATGTGTTAGTTTCCTAAGGCTGTGTAGCAAAGTATCACAAAATGAGTGGCTTACAATAACATAAATTTATTCTCTCACAGTTCTGGACTTAAGAAATCAGAAATTAAAATGGTAACCAAGCTTATTCCTTCTGAGGGTTGTGTAGGAGAGTTAGTTCCATGCCTTTCTCCTAAACTCTAGTGAAGGCTGACAATCCTTGGTGTTCCTTGGCTTGTAGATGCATCTCTTCCATCCCTGTTTCTATCTTCAACCCATCTCTAGGTTTCCACATGGTCTTCTTATGAAGACAATAGTCATATTGGGGTATGACCCATGCAACTCCAGTAAGACTTCATCTTAATTAGTTACATCTACAACAACCTTATTTCCAAATCAGGTCACATTCTGAGGTATTGGGATTATCATTTGAACATAGCTTTTTGGGAAGACAAATTCAACTCATAACAGAAAAGTGTGACCATCTGAAGTTAGGGAAAAAGCTAAAAAATAGTTAATAAGACTACTTGTTAAGGGGTGCCTGTGTGGCTCAGTCGGTTAAGCTTCCAACTCTTGATTTTGCCTTGGGTTATGATCTCACAGTTCAGGAGATCAAGCCCCACAGTAGTGTCTGCACTGACAGCACAGAGCCTGCTTAGGATTCCCTTCTCTTGCTCTCTGCCACTCCCCTACTTGCATGCGTGCTCTCTCTCGCGTGCTCTCTCTCTCCCTCAAAGTAAATAAGCTTAGAAAAAAAGAAGAGTTCTAGTTAAGTGATAAAGGCATGAGTGAGTGCTATTATGGTTCTGATCCCTTCTAAGATAAACATTTGGACAACAAATACCATGCTTTATAAACAGATAGTCCAAATCTCAACATTCAGCATTCAGTTAAATTTAATGATGTTTCTTTCCCCCACTCAGAAGACTTACTTTTGGTTGAAAACAGCATGAACTCAAAACTCAATTTCCCTCAAATGATATTTTTATTTCACAGAATCTCAGAGACAAAAGAGCTTTTAGAGACTTTTTTGTGTATACCTGCAGTGCTTGATACTATCTCCAGCAAGAGGCCAGGCTCTGCCTGAACATCTCTAGGAAGGAAAAACCCAGTGCTCCCTAGAGAAGCCCTCTGGGTGGCAGCCCTTTCTGATGGTTAGATTCTGAGCCAAATCCTGCCTCCCTCAAATTTTCACCATTCTGTCTTTGGTCAGCCATCTGAGCTTTGCAAAATTGTATCCATATTCTATATTTTAAATTATATATACATTTATAATATATGTCTAAGTATATATTTTATAAAATGTCCTAAATATATTTTTAAATATATGAAAAATATATTTACATTCATTTAAGCTACTAAAACGTCTTGGGACATCTTTGGACTCCATTCCATGTCTTACCTGAGTGAAAATTATAACCCAGTGTCTTAGAGGCAAGTAGCAAAAATCAAGATTATAGAAGTAATAATTAGGTAAAGGAGAAGTTGTGCTTCAAGCAGAAGCATTGAAAAATAGCAATCAGTTACCTAAAAAACAATTAAGTGGCCACAGTCTCCTTGATAATCAATTCTTGCAAATACATCTGCAGGCAGAAAATGCACATCACGTAACTTGATTAGCATTTTTATAAGAAAATACCCAATATAAATATAAACTCTACAACTTTTCTTTGAAAATTCAAGTCTTATTTCTAGGATGTTCCTAAAAAGACATATTCTCCTGGGGAGAATGGGGAAAACAGGAAAGCAACTTCAGGTGCACAAAGAAAACTGAAGGCTTTGAAAACAACAAGGAGGATTTTGTGGGAATTTTGCCCAAGAGGTCTCTTAGAAAACCTACACACTTTAGGCAGCCTGGACAAGGCAAGAATTCTGCGTGTGAAGGAATTCCATAAAATGGTGACAAATTATTCCCATTCACAGTTACGCTGCCAGATTTTGTCACACAGTATGAGAGACATTAATAAATATATGTCAGCTTGTCATTCCTTCACAAAATACTCCCTTCACCCAAATAAATAGGCTCATTTGAGGTTACAATGGCCGTCTTTGTCTAAGAAATACTCAATTTGTAGATCCACGCTGTTTTCTTGGGGGTACCAACCCACACAAAAACAATGATGACGCTTCTTTGGAAATATGAAATATCTCCAGAGCTCCCAGAGGTGCTGCAGGAAAGTGTGATCCTGAGGCACTTGGACTGTCAGCGACTGTCAGAAAATCAAAGCTAATGTCTGACCACGATGAAGGTCTAGTAAGACAAATGGAGCTCAGTATGACAGTGACTGGGCCACCCAATTGCTCAGTGAAGTAGTTCAGAAAACCGAGTGCCCAAATTTACCCTCTTCATTTCATTAATTGTAAAGGATAGCATTTCTTCATTGCTTCTATCATTTACAGAACGATCCCATGATAATTAAGGCCTAGATGGGATAACCTCATATTTTTTTTAAAAGTATTACTTAAAATATAAAAATCACATCTTTACAATAATATTTATGACTGACTTGTGGTAAAAACTAAAAGTTAGACAGTCTGTGAACACATTAATGTTACAGCTGTCTGGATAAGCAACATGCAGTCCTGGGCTGCTTCTGCTGCGTTCCAGAAGGATTTTCTTACCAGGAAACAGTTGATTTGGGTTCCTGGGGGGTGAGCAGTTTACTGCCAAAGATAAGTTTACTTAGTGTTAAAAAAAAAAAAAGGCATTATTATTTAGCTCTTTCTAGAATTCACATTTCAAAAGTAGTTTGTTGGTTACGTCTTGTTTTTCCTTTAGCAATGATTTTTTAATGGGTTTTTTTTATGTTTTTTATTCATTATTGAGAGACAGAGAGAGAGACAAGCAAGCAGGGGAGGGTCAGAGAGAGAGAAAGATACAGAATCTGAAACAGGCTCCAGGCTCTGAGCTAGTGGTCAGCCCAGAGCCCGACGCGGGGCTCCAACCCAAGAACCGTGAGATCATGACCCGAGCCGAAGTTGGACACTTAACCGACTGAGCCAACCAGGCGCCCCTGGCAATGATTTTTTTAAAATAATTTATTGTCAAGTTAGCTAACATACTGTGTATACAGTGTGCTCTGGGCTTTGGGAGTAGATCCCTGATTCATCACTTACATAAAACACCTGGTGCTCATCCCAGCAAGTGCCCTCCCTAGTGCCCGTCACCCATTTTCCCCATCCCCACCGTCAACCCTCAGTTTGTTCTCTGTATTTAAAAGTTTTTTATGGTTTCCCCTCTGTTTGTAACTATGTGTGTGTATATCACACACACACACACACACACACACACACACACACATATATATACACACATAGTTCCCTTCCCTCATGATCTTCTGTTAAGTTTCTCAACTTCCACATATGAGCAATGATTTTTATAGAGTTACTCTTAGCTGTACATCTAGAACTAAATAAAACCAGAAAAAATGTAAAAGATTTGGATTCCTTAATAAAGTCGTAATGAAAGAAGGGAGTAAATGTGTCAAGATATCAATTAAGCTCTGCCTAGAGTCCCACACAGTGGACTGCAGCAGGTAACTGATGGAAGTGCTATTTATCTGGAGGTACATACTCCTAGTTTTCTCACAAATTGTCAAAACAAATCTTTTTAGCACAATCACGTCTCCAATATTATCATAGCCTGCCCTAATTTTCACCACTGGTTCACAGAAAGGGTTTTTTCCTCTTGGACTGAACATTCTACTGTTCTTCTAAAAAATACTTTCCAAATAGTGTTCCTCCCTTGATTGTACCCAACCAGAGTTGGTTTGAGATTAGGCTTTGCAAAATCAGGGTGTTTTACCCAACAATGGCTAATTTGGGTTTGGGTTTTGGTGTCATGGCCTTTAAGAACATGGCAGGCTTTCACTTTCCAAGTTTTCTTAACTGACTCATGATGCATCTGGAAGCAAGAATTGCTCTTTTTCTTTTCAATGATTTTCCCCCCATTTCTGGCCGGGTAGCCTGTGAGACCTAATTAAAATGTGTTATTTCCACACCACCAAACAAGAAGTCAAACTAACCTTTTGCCTTTACAACTTACTTTTTCAGACAGAGACCTGGGTGAGGGGTTGGGGTAAGGACCTTTATCAACCTGCAGCCTATCTTCATTCTTTGGGAAAATATCCATAACTTCCCTGCACTACTCAGGTTCTTCTTCCATGGCTCTGTTCCCTCTTTTCTCTCTGTGCCAAGAAGCACTGATGGCTCGAAACTCTTACAGTCCTTGGCCCTCAGGTTCTGTCAGTCTAACACAGCATTCCTTCACAGACTTGGTGTATGTGTCTTATACGTACTTAACTTACATGCATCACAATTCATTAACTCTACGACTTCTTTGATTGCAAGATGCACCATTATTGTGTCTACCACTAAAAAGAATGAAAGTGTTGCCACTTAAAAATGTATGCGTGCCACCAAATGTATGATACAGTCTAACTTCAGAAATATTAAACTATGAAAAACTGTTTATCTTTGAATTGATGAACTATGGTAATTTAGGGCAAGAAGAAAAAAGAATAATTTTAAATAGTCTTATAAAAGCACTATTAGAACCATTAACTTTCCTCCATTTTGGTTTCCTGGTTGTCTATGGTCTTGCCTATCTCTTCCCTCACTTGATTTCTTTATTATCAAAAAAACTTTTTTTGCCAGTTGGTCCCCTGGTAAGTACTGAGGCCACTAAGTAAACAAGAGACTGTCTTTGTATTCAAGACACTTCTCATTTGGGGTATGGATACAGAAGCTGCTGAAGAATTACAATATGGTGACTATCGCTCTACTAGACAGGAGCACAGAACTCTACAGGAGCCGGGAAAGATAACCTAACCCTGTCCAGCAGAGGTTAGGAGAACACTCCAGAAAGACAGCATCTGAGCCATGATCTCAAAAATAAATAAGAACATTTAGCCATTCAAAGGGAGAAGGCAGATGAGGGAAGGAGAGTGAATACTCAAGTGAAGAAAAACTCTAGGCAACAAGAGAAATGTTAGTATTGAGTTCGAGCAAACACAGAAGGTTCCAGAAGAAGGTAGGGCAGAAAGAAGTGAGGTAAGCTAGAAGCAGTTCCTGAATGGCCTGGTCTACTATGCCCAGGAGATGAAAATTGATTCTGAGGAAACTGGTGAATCAGTGAAGGGCTTAAGCATAAAGTGACAAGATCAGTTAAACCCTTTATTTTCATGCGTCTTACTTTCTTTTTGTGAGAATCAAATGAATTATGAATAATGATTTGGATCTTCCCTCTGCCTTGGCTTCTGAAGTTACACCTTGATTGTACTAGATAACCACTTTATCTTTTCCTTCTGGAGATGCCTACCTATCCATTTTGATATATTTTCTTTAGTACATCAAATTTTTCCCCCCTCTAATATCTCTTTCTGAAAATTCCACCAGTCACATATTTGGCTTCCAATATTGACCTTCTTTGGTTTTTATCTTCTTCAAAATTTCCATCTTCTCATCTTATGGTTCTACTTCTGGGAACACTTCTAGAACTTATCTCCAATGCCACTGCTCCTATTTTTATGGGAGGAATAACACTATCATGTTTTTAATTCCTGATAACTCTATTGGAGATTTTGAAATTTTTATTTTTGAAAGAGAGAGTCAGACAGAGCATGAGCCAGGAGGGGCAGAGAGATAAGGAGACACAGAATCCAAAAGCAGAGAGCCTGACACAGGGCTCAAACTCACGAACCATGAAATCATGACCTGAACTGAAGTCAGACACTTAACTGACTGAGCCACCCAGGTGCCCTGGGATTGTTTTTTTTTTTCTTTTCTTTACAGAAATCTGTTATTGTTTATGGACTTAATAGCTTCCCAAGAATATTCTTCCCAAAGAATATTAAAAAATATTTTTAGTATCTGCATGATCCCTGCATTACCTCCATTTTCTTTCTCCCCTCTGTTTTCCCCTTGTTTACTTTGGTCCCTCTCTTCATGATGATTTACCTTAACTTTCCAGTGATCCAAGTTTGTTCATATTTAAGAGTGGAACTTTAAAATCTGAGTGGAAGCTGTGTGCACACACACAGGGCAAGGTGACTTCCCTGCAGGGATGTCTTACAGAGACCTGGCCATTGTGTCAATGCTTCCAAACCACTAGTCTTTCCTCTAATCTTTTGTCTTTGGACAGCATCCTGGTTGTGGTTATATGCATATGACGGGAAAGGGTCTAGAGGATCAAACTATTCTAGAGGTTTCTAGTAAGAGCAGATTTTATTAGTTTCCTTGTGTTGATCCATGACTCTATCCTTGACTCATCTGTCACCATGTTTGGTGTCTTTGAATCCCAGCCACTCTCATGCGATTTCTCTAGTTAATAAATGATGCTCATGTCTCTCGTGGTGATGATGGGCAAAGTGGGAGGTGTTGTAGGCCTGAGGGTTCTGTTCATGGTGGGCACTGGGAATTAGAAGGACCCGTTAGGGCTCCATTCCTAGGAGAAAGGACCAACTTATATAACCTTAGCATCTACCCCTTGGTCCAGCCTCCATCTACCCCACTGGCTACTGCTGTGAGCTAAGTCTCTCCAGGGTTCTGAAGTGTGAACTGCCTTTGCCACAGTTATGTGCTACCTGTGTACACGAAGTCTGGATTCCTCTGCCCAACTTCATCCACGTCTATCCATGTCTAGCAATTTGTTCAAATAGCCTGCCTGCTGAAACCCTCTTCTGTACTCTTTGTCATTTTCTGTTTATAGCCTTTTATTTATTTGAGTTTAGTGGAGGCTTGGGAGAGAGAGGGGGGTAAGCATGTGAGTTCAATATGCCTTCTCTAACTCAGTACTGTATTTGCAATTTAGATTTGCAATGTTTTAGCTCAAATAATTCCTGAGGCTCATGTATGGAATAAATGTATTTTCTGAACCATAAATCAATAAGCATGATATGAACATTATGAGAGACAGAAAGACATTGGAAGTTAGAGCTATCCTGAAATATTAAGGTGTATGGTCGTGTTCCTAGCTACCACCTACTCTCTGTTTTCTTCTATTTTCATACTATTTGGGGCCTTAATTAAATTTTCCGAAGTCACAGCCATGATGGAATAATAAGACGTCAGGAGCACTAGAACCAGCGGCCTCTACTCACGGTCCCAACTTTCTCACTCTGATCCCCGCTGTGCTGTCACCAACACAGAATTTATACACACAATTTCAGACTTTGGCAGATTTTTTTAAATGTTTATTTATTTATTGATAGAGAAAAAGAGAGAGAGAGAGAGAGAGAGAGAGAGAGAGAGAGAGAAAACCTGCAGGGGAGGGCCGAGACAGAGGGAGACAGAGCATCTGAAGCAGGCTCCAGGCTCTCGGCTGACAGCAGAGAACTCTTATGGGACTTGAACTCACAAACAGTGAGGTCATGACTGAAGCCTAAATCAGATGATTGAAGGACTGAGACACTCAAGTGCCCCAGGGCAGATTTTTAATCTAGATAAGAGTCAACTTTTCTCCTCTGAGCTCAGAAGGACCTATCTTTTTTACTTTTGCATATTTGGCATAACACAAGTGAGCCAACAACTAAGATTTTTTTTTAAAAATCACACTCAGCAGTAGGTCCAGTTGGTTAATCCAATACTTAGTATCCTTTGACTCCACGGTTTGATTTCTTCCTTTTTCTTTGTAACCTTTTCAACAAATGCATTCTCCAAACACAAGACCTAGAGAGTCTCAGACCATGCAAGTTTGAAAATATAGACATAGGTATTGTCCCTGGGGAAGGAAGCAGTTTTATTTAAAATGTCATGGTAAACCTTTGGTGTGGGGATAAAAAGCTGCCTGAAAGGCTGGCACTGGAAGAAATAAAGATATTTCGGCATGTCACCAACGAGAATGTAGAAGCTTGCAAAGATAGAAGGGGAGCAAACAAAAGGGATTTCTAAATTACTCTGCATGGGAAAAACTTGGAATTTGAGGATAAGAATGAGTAAAGCTCTGCAAAGGAGCAGAGTAAGACTTTTAATTATTGGGATGTCAAATATTCAAATACGTGTGTGTCTGGTATACGTGTCGCAACAAATAAATATGTATTTTTCATATTTATTAACATATAGACAATATATACATATATACAATATATATTTAAGTCATATGCATGTCAATATATGTATATATATATCAGTAAATCCCATTTCTTCCCATGTACCTTCAGAAAAGACACACAAAGGTATTGATTTAGGTGGATTTCCTAAAGGAGTTAGAGAGAACTGATCAAGGAAGGATCTTGAGTTTGACATGGTACAAAATAGAAGTGGCAGATGAGGAACAGCAGAGTAAACCATGAACTGAAGAAAAAATAAAAAGCAGAAACAAGAGCTCCAAGCCAGCAGTGGCCAGGAAAACTGTAAATCATCTCTCCTGAAAATCCACAGAGAGACAGGAAGGAACTCGAGGTTCCCACTTTAAATTCATAAAACATCAGCTGACATCTGGGTTAGTTTTGTGCAATGTCTTGGAGGCTAAAAAACAAGGTAAGCAAAACTTGCCGAAGGAGGCTGCATCTTATACCCTGAGTTTGATGAGGAACAAACAGAAACAAGTGTTTAGCCTAAGTGAGGACACAGTAGACTGGCTCAGGAAATCCCCATTGCGGAAAGTGGCCCAGGGTAAGTCGGGGCAGGGAGAGGTGGTGTTGTGGAAGGAATGTAAGGATGGAGCGGGAGATAGGGCCGGATGGCCCCCCAGGGTCTTCAGGATCCTGAGAGTCAGTCCATGGTTCTCAGAGCTGTGCAGACTCTGACCTTCCAGTCTTCCCCAGACGTGACTAACGTCAGCCCGGTGTTGTGTATGCACCTCAAAGCACTCTTAGCAAAGTTCAGCACATGGTGGTCCTGACTCTTGTTCAAGCCGATGATGGGGAAATGGAGGGCTTGCAAAAACTTGCGAGTGTTTCCTGTTGGATAAACTCTGTCATTCTCTAAAAACACCAAAAGGAGAAATGAACAGAGTCCAAAGTGGAAAAGCTTCCAGAACTAGGAGGAGATGGGCTAGCTTGGAAGGGCAGGAACAGCCTCTTGCCCAGAGGTCTCCTCCGGGTCCGGAGCCGGTTTTCGTTTCTGTGAGAAGGGTCAGAGTGCTGAACTATTATTTGTGTATGTGATGCTTTCTCCTAAACATGGTCTGAGGGCTTGCATTTTAATTCAAGATGCTGTCTTTATTTTAGGGATAAATCAGTTAAAAGGGTCGGCACTAACCTGTCATTTTCCTCTTCTATTTTAAAGCTTTCTGTATGGGAGTTAACTTGTCCCAAAACAAGCATTTGGAAAATTCCTGGTTAGGCTGCTTGCTTGTTTTGTGAATGATGTTTGTGGTCAGCTATAACATATATAGCATGCCTTCTTACTGCTGTCTTTTTCATGCATGTTTTTCTTATTTTGGCATTTTTATGGAAGTGATTAAATATTATTTGGTCTCAAGCTGGTATAGAAATTGTAGAAATGTAGAAAATACTCTCTAGCCGAAATCCAACATACACATACCCACACAATCATAAACACACACACAGATGCATGCAGCATTCCTAGAGTATGTCCAGATAGCTTTTGTTCGATTCTTTCCTTCCCTCCTTTTCTTCTTCTTTCCTCCCTTCCTCCCTCCCTTCCTTCCTTCCTTCCTTCCTTCCTTCCTTCCTTCCTTCCTTCCTTCCTTCCTTCCTCCCTTCCATGCTGGAATACAAATACAATTTCCATTTCATTTTCAGCTTGCTTTCTGATAAACGTAGCATTGTTTGGATGTCCAGGCCTTCAGCTTTTACCTGGAGTTAAATGTTGTAAAAATGTTGTTTCAAGTCCTATTCAGAATGACAAGTATTTTTGCAGAGTGTTACCTTCCATGCTTTCATTAATGTTTACAAGTTTCAATAGCAAGGAAGAATGTTAAAGTAACTCCTAAAAGGATACTCTTTCCCTACCCCACCTTACCTTCCAAAAATAAAAGTGAAATTAAGCTAAAGAGAAAGTAAATCCTGGTATTTAGATAAAAATTCAGGACATACTGATTATTATTTAGTAAGTTCCAAAAAGTATTCCCAAGAGATAGAATGTTTCTTATTCTATTAAATCAGTTGTATATAGTATTATGTGACAAAATCTAACAATTTTAGGAGAAACTGTATTTTGTTATTAGACAATACACTTCTATTGACACTGAGAAAAAAGGAGTATGAAAGAATAAAATTGGGGCTTAAGCCAGAATAAATTTTTTGTGAGAAATTTACAGCTATCAGAGGACTTAAAAGTTCTATTCAATATCTGATATCACCTGCAGACTTAATGAGAGAAAAAAATCTATTCCATTTAATTACTTCTTGGTTTAATTGGAATACTGACTTAATTGCTGTATATTTCAAGATTGGGTCTGCATGATATCTTTGTTATAACTGAAAGGAGATTATATATTTGAAGATATCTTTTCAAATACTCTATATATGTTATTATAATAATGATTGAAAACATATTCAAAAAAGTTTTTTACCTATCCAGATTTAGTTGCTAGGAGACAAATATAGAGCATCTCATATTATGAAGCAGGTTATAATCCACTTGTAATTTCACAATCACAATTGCTTTGGGAGGTGTATTTATTCAGACTATAAATATATTGTGTTCTCAGTGCAAATAATACCATCTCTGTCTGCATGGTGTTTGTAATTTGGCATTAATAAACATGTTACTAAGTAAGCATGTTGAAGCTCCCCTAAAAAAGTAAGATGATCACTAACTCAGAATATGGTCAAATCATTTGCAATTTAAAACATGATGACTTACATAAATTAATTGAAAGCAAAATATTTATGTTTAATTGTCTTCTCCATGTCAAAAATATGCAATAATATTATTTTATATAACATTTCCGGCACAATCAATTTTCTCTCTTTTATCATGGTGTGCAGGACAGGTATTTTTCAAACTCAAGAATGCTGCCCACAGAGAGTAGTTATTTGCCATAAGACACAAAGTAGTGGCTGTGCCATTATTAGCCACAAGGTCAACTGTACCCTCGCCCAGCATACCTTCCCTCTATTGGGGTGGAAATAAAACCTTCTCTACTGAGGAATCTCACGCTTGAATTTTCTTTGCTGTGAATAAATTAGCTCAGGATTTCTGTATCCTTAATAACATTTGTATTCTTTAAAATACCATCTTCCATTATATTTTATGAAGATCCACTCAGATAAATATCTTTACTTCCTTCTTTAACTAACAAAATACTTTCATGGCTTAAAAAATGTTTTTATTGTGTCCAGACTTACATTGCTATTCAGCCTGGAGACTGTTCAATAATAATGAATAGTACAAATTCATCAAAAAGGTGATTTCAGTTCCAAACATTTCCCAATCCAAAGCGTAAGTTTTTCAACCAATTCATCTCAGGGTTTGTTTTTGTGTGTGTGAGTAGCACTTTGTGGCCAACTCTATTTCTATTCTCCCTCTATCCCCTCACGTTTTCCTTGCTAGGATCCAAGTCTCTCTCTCTCTCTCTCTCCCCGTGAGCTTTCCTCGGGACTGCCATAACCGGTGAGCATTCCTCAGCTAAGAAGAACCAGATGGCCATGAAGACATGTTAATGTTTCCCTCACTTGTCCTCTGGGCAATCTTTCTCCACAAGGGACAAGTGCACTGACTTACCACTACTCAGACTTACACTAATCCAAATAACAAAGGACAGTTGTCCTATCTTGATGGCAGATATAAGGCAGAAGAATTCTACCTTTATGCAGCAAGAAGTCAACTGGTTTGGAGAACAAGCTGTTTGGAGAAACCCGAGTTGTACTATATATTATATGTGCAGTCCCATTTCTTATAGATACAGTATTATCAAAGTAATTTTCTGATTCAATTAAAATGTTTTAGACACAATAGAGATACAAGGCATTATGACTTTACATTATAATGCACAAAGATACTTGGAGACTAACAAGAGTATGGATCAGCAAAATTTAAAAAAAATAGGAAAATTAATAGCATTTGTGCTAAGAGAGACATTAGGGATAATTCAAAACTCTAATATATATATCCTTCTTCCTTCTCCTTCATCAAATGTCTAAGAAGCCATTCCAAGTAGTTGAAAGTTGACTGGGCAGGGAAATAAGAGTTAGAAGAATTTGTTTGAATCTTGGCATCTTCACAAGCAGTCTACATGCGCTTGAAGAAGTTCCCTGATTCTCTGAGACCCATTTTTCTATCACCTTGAGGACAATTTGGGTCACCTGGGTGGCTCAGTTAGTTAAGCGTCCGGTTTCAGCTCAGGTCATGATCTCATGGTTTGTGGGTTCGAGCCCTGCACTGGGCTCTGTGCTGACAGCTAGCTCAGAGCCTGGAGCTTCACATTCTGTGTCTCCATCTTTGACCCTCCCTTGCTCGCACTGTCTCTCTCTGTCTCTCAAAAATAAGTAAAAAGCATTAAAAAAAATTTTTTTAAATGAAGATAATTATACTGCTCTAAATTGCAAGGATTTGAGGATCCAATGAGAACATTTTTGAAAGTTTATTAAACTTGAAGGTTGCATGCAAAAATGCATAATCAGCGTCATCTTCAGGAAGGTCAAAGTTCTGTCCCATTCCTTTTCTGCTTTCTGGTTGAGGTGCTCATGCCTGAGCAACAGAAGGATAAGGAAGAAAGGTGATGCCCTCCCCACCCTTAAGACATCAGCAGTACCTTCAAAACATAGAGTTGCTTTTTGCAGCTCTATCCTGACTACCAAAGACACTCCTGAAAGATTTACTTAAAGCTTTGTAGATTAATTCCCTAACTTTATCAAGCCAGGAGAAAGAAAAAAACGAAATCTGTAACATCTCATCAGACAAGCACATGACAGCAATACAGGCCTCTTTCTAGGGTTCAGAAGCCAGACTTTGTACCTATTTGTTCTCCTCGCCCCCATGGTGTGAAGCAGACAGGAAAGGCAGGTCATTTTGCAAATCATCTGACTCCAGCCTGAAATCAGTAACCCAGACAAAAAGCACTTGGGAATATATGGCCATTAAAGAAGGGGCCAGGCTTGGGCCTTCTGATAAAGCCTAATGTTGAGTGGAGAGTGGTTAATATGACCGTTGATCCTTGATCCTGGAAGGCACTTTTCCAGCACATGTGTCTGGGTCTGCTCTGGAGGGAAGCTGGGGAGACAAAGTTATTCTTTCAGTTACGGGGTGCCATGACACCCAGAATCTGAATTTGGGGCTTCTAAATGCTGAAAGAATATTGGTTTTTAAAATGGCTCCACGTGGGAAGCTCTCTGAGCAAAAGCATGGAGTCCTAGGGAGTGAAACCATGGCTTGTGTACTGACAGCACCCAACTGGTAAGCCAACAGTAACCAGTTTTTGGAAAATGTTGGATGAGGGGCACCAGAGGGGCTCAGTCAGTTAAGTATCTGACTCTTAATTTTGGCTCAGGTCATGATCCTAGGGTTGTGGGATTGAGCCACACAGGCTCCATGCTGAGTCTCTCTCTCTCTCTCTCTCTCTCTGTCTCTCTCTCTGTCTCTCTCTCTCTCCTTCTCCCTCTCCCTCTTTCCCCTGCTTGCAAGGTGTCTCTCTCTAGAATAATAAAAACAAATTGTTGGATGAATGAATGAATGAATGAATGAATTATAAACAAATGAACTCCATGAAATACCTAATGATGTCAGTGATCTTTAATTTTTTGTACTGCAAAATTGTACTGAACCCTTACATACCCATCACTCTGCTTCAACAATCTTGCTTTTCTATTCCCCCTCACTCTGGGGGATGAAGTAGGTTATTTTATTTTTTTAATGCTTATTTTTGAGAGAGACACTGTATGAGGGAGGGAGGGGCAGAGAGAGAAGAAGACACAGAATCAAACTGATTCCTGCCATTTGATGCTTTTTAAATTAAAAATAATTTTAATATTTATTTGTTTTTGAGAAAGAGAGAGAGGGAAGGAGACAGAGAACAAGTGGGGGAAGTGCATAAAGAGAAGGAGACACAGAATCAGAAGCAGATTCCAGACTCTAAGCTGTCAGCAGAGAGCCTAATATGGGGTTTGAACTCATGAACCATGAGATCATGACCTGAGCCAAAGTCAGATGTTTAACTGACTGAGCCACCCAGGCACCTCTGATGCTGATGCTTTTTAAAAGATCTCTTCTGCAATATGTTGTAGAAAATACACAGCTAACTGTGAAGTATACCTGAAGTAGACTAAATCTAATCAAGCCTCTAAATATATCTACCAGTTTAGAGGAAATATAGATAGAGGATCAAATTAAATGACACTGCCAGGCATGTCAACAAATCCATAATGTGGTACATTAAACTGGATAAATTGACTAACAAGTCAATGGTGTTAACAAAATAGAGTGGGGGTGGGAAAAACTCCTATAGATTTATGGAGACTTTAAAAGACAAACTATGCAGTTTTATGTTTGTTTTCAATCTTGTTTAGGTTATGAGTCTAGGAAATAATACATTAAAAAATATTTTTGAGACAGAGAAGTCGGGATTTTACAAGATATTAAGAATTATTGTTAATCTTGTCAAGTGTGTGAATGCATCATTTAGGGTGTTTAGATGCCAAGAACAGAATATAAGAGGTTCACATTACAGACCTCGTAGAAATCAGATCTTCAAATTAAATAGTATATGCCCTCTCTTTCTGGCTTTACTTGTTTTAATGACTCTGTATCAGTGCAGTAACCAACTACATGCAACTTTTTTTTTAAGTTTATTTATTTTGAGAGGAAGCGAGAGATAAAGAGAGAGAGAGAAAATGAGCAGGGGAAGGGCAGAGAGAGAGAGAGAGAGAGAGAGAGAGAGAGAATCCCAAGCAGGCTCTGCACTGTCAGTAGGGAACCTGATGCGGGGGTCTGACTCAAGAACCATGATACCATGATCTGAGCCAAAACCAAGAGTCAGATGCTTAACTGCCTGAGTCACCCAGGTACCCCATGCAGCTATTTTTTTTAAACTTTGTTTTATAATGTTTTTTTAATTTATTTTTGGGAGACAGAGAGAGATAGCGAGAGCAGGGGAGGGTCAGAGAGAGAGGGAGACACAGAATCCAAAGCAGGCTCCAGGCTCTGAACTGTCAGCACAGAGCCCGACATGGGGCTCGAACCCATGAACCTTGAGATCATGACCTGAGCCGAAGCCAGACGCTTAACTCAGTGAGCCACCCAGGCACAACTGCAGCTATTTTCTTGAATCTGGAACAAGAGGAAAAGTAAAAGTCAGACAAGTTTAGTGGGTGTTACCCTCATCAAAGAAGGAATATCACACAGGCAAAGAAAAAGATTTCCAGTTGGGAGGAAGAGGTGAGCAGAGAAAGTTAATCATGCTTGAAAGATTTGAGACATGAAAATTTGAGACATTGAAAGAAAGACAATGATTTGCTGATGGTTCCAGTCAATGAAACATATTGCTTACAGGAAGTCAGAAATGATCAGGCCGCGTCAGGGTTGGTGCTATGGGGAAAGCATAAATCAGAGAGGAGGGAATAAGGAGAAGGTAGTAGAGCAGTAACTGAAAATTGATCGGTTTCATTAGCTTTCTAGGGCTGCTGTAACAAACTGTTAAAATCTAGATGGTTTAAAATAAGAGGAATTTATTCTCTCAGAAATCAAAGAGGTGTCAGGGCCCTGCTTCTTCCAAAGGCCCTGCGGAAGAATTTGTTCAGTGTTTCTCTCCAACCTTCTGTCAACAACCTCCATCCTGGGTGTGCCTAGGCTTGCCAACCTCTGCCTCCATCTTTATGTCATCTTCTTCCCTGTGTATCTGTTTCCAACTTCCCTTATCTTCTAAGGACACCCGTTGTCAGATTTAGGGTCAATCCTAATCCCATATGACCTAATCTCAACTTGATTACATCTGCAAAAACCCTAGTACCAAATAAGATAACTTTCACAAGTTCCAGGTAGACATGAATTTTAGGAGGACCCTATTCAACCCGAAGCCATGGTCAAAAACATTCTCCATGAGACGGTGACGTTTGAGCAGCTACTTAAACTACTTAGAAAGCTTAGAAGTCATGAATCCGAAGGAAGACAGTCCAGGCAAAGAGTAGCATGTGTGAAAGTCTGAGATATGAACGGGCCTGGGGTGTGAAGTGAGTGAGGAGATGACCAGCAGTTACAAAGGTAATGGAATGGAAGGCAGATCAATACAGCCTTGGAAGCCATTTCTAAGGATGTTGGCTTTGACTCTGATGGAGATGGGAATTATTGAGTGGTTCTAAACCAAAGTGTGAAAGTATTGAACATTTTTCATGAGACCACTAACTGCTATATGGACTAAACTGTGGGAGGGCTAAGAGCAGAAGCAGTGAGAGGTTATTTCAATAATCCATGTGAGTGGAAATGATGGCTGGGACCACAGTAGTAACAGTGGAAGAACTTGGAAGCTATCAGGTAATGAGAGTAACACACAAAAATGTTCCAAAAATTGTTTCCCATGAATACTTATCTCTTTTCTTGTCAGGTATCTTGTCATCTCTTAGTATTCATTCCCAGAGAATGGAGGCAAGCACCAAAACTTTAAGAACTGTTTTAATGAGAAAATCTTAAAATGAGAAATTACCATTTCCTTTTTCCTGCAGTTACTGTAGAGATTACCGTAGGGCCTGCGAAGAGTTTGTTATTTTACATGCGTTCCTATATCATTTAGCTCTTGAAATAAGCCTGCACCACAGCATTGTTTTCCACTACACATGTAAGAAATGTAAAGTTTAGAGAAGCTAAGCAGTTTATCCAATCATCCGAAGAGTTAATGCCAGAACCAGGATTCTAATTCAGGTTTGCTGAATCTTGATCCCAAGTGATTTTCATCCTACTGCAGTGTGAGGCGGGAAAACAAAGTCATTCTATTTAAGCCTAATCATTGTGGTCCAGATCTTCAAATTCCGTGTCCCAGAGAGACTTGGTTTGATGTTCTTCATTTATAGGTAGTTGATTAATCAATCTGACTAATTATTACTATTGACCAGGAATATTGTGAAAAGAAGCCCTTCAGCAGTCAATGTATTAGGAGAGAAAACAGCTGGTATACACCTTATAACGGGTGTGCTAGAGGCTTACAAGAGCTGAATGTGCAGATCCCTTTCCATCTCTATATTCAGTGACATCACACAACACCTTCAAATAAGCTATGGTGGAGGTGCTCACTCCATGCAAATCAGCAAGCACAGTAAATTAGGGCTTTTTTTATTCATAGACCTGATTTAAAAACAAACTATGGTCTATAGCTTGAATTCAATCACAACAAAATATAAAGATGTGTGTGTGTGTGTGTGTGTGTGTGTGTGTGTGTGTGTGTGTGAGAGAGAGAGAGAGAGAGAGAGAGAGAGAGAGAGAGAGGGAGGGAGGGAGGGAAAGAGAGAAGAAGGGAAAGAGGAGGGAAAGAGAAAGAGAGACGAGACAGTGTGATCAAATTACTGGGTATAGTTAACGTCTAACATTAGTTTAAAAACTGCCTCAATATAAACCAAAATAACAGAATGTGTCCACTTGACAGATAAACACATTTAAAGTTTATGATTACACATTTCCTGGTTGGCCTGAGCAAAATGACTTTAGGACTTAAGCTTTTTCAGCAGCCACTGCAGAGTTCTGGACTGGTTTTTCCTCCATCCAAACCCACACCCAGCCTCACTTTCGCAGGTGGTGTTTCTTCCACAAACACACTTTGGGTGAGCTCAGTTCTTCCACGGAAGGCTGGAGCAGCAGCGGTCCGGGCAGAGGCCTGCTGATGGGTTTCAGGAGCTTTGGCGGGTCTCCTGACAGAAGCAAGTGATGAGGTTTCTTTCCCTGGGCTGGCCTGGAAGAATGTTCTTTTCCCAAAGATAGAAGGAGCATCTGTCTCAATATTAACCAGAATTAAGTATGCTTTCCCTGTCATGGGGGGGCGGGAAATCGGGCGAGCTCCATGTCAAGGGAGTGCTGATGTCTGACAGCCTGGTAGAGATTGTTTGGAGGGGTTTTGGTTATTTTGTATCATCTCCACAGCTTGTATTTTTCACCAGTACTTCTGAAAAATAGGAGCTTATCTAATGAGCCAACACACACACACACACACACACACACACACACACACACACACATCCCCATTCCCCCCGACACATAAACACACACACACATCTGCTACCACCTCTACTTCTACCCAATCTCTCTAACACCTTCCTCAGAGAAACACCCCTTGTCAGTGGCCCTTCCCTGTTGTGCTCAGTGAATAACTTCCCCTTCTCCCTCTCTCGTGTCCAGACCCAGGCTTAGGGTAGGCACAGACCTTTCTCCTTATGGTTGACGTCTAGACACCAGGGACAGATGTCCTGGAAAGGGTGCCGAGGTCATGATCAAAGCCAGAAACAAGAGTCCAAATGAGTTCATTGATCCAGGGAAGAAAGAACAACAACAGGAACTGAGGGACAAAGGGACAGAGGACCAGGGGCCTGGAGGTGGGGCGGTCACAGGACCAAGGGGGCGGAACGTGATCTGCGTGCGCTCCAAAGTTGTGTTGGGGAGTTAATGTCACTTGCAGCCTTTTCATTTCTTCATAAAATTCTAATGAGCATGGGCATTGCATGGAGCTTAAGCCACAAGCCCTGGGACAAGAATGCCTGGGTGTGAAGCCCAGCTCTGCCATGGAGTAATTTTGTGACTTTCATCAGCTTCTGCAGTTTCTTCTTCTGTAAAATGGTGATAAGAAAAGGTTTTAACTTACAGCATGGTTATGAGGCTAAATAAATTAATATCTATAAAGTGCTTAGATGAGCATCCGTGTAAAAATATGTAAAATAAAACAATATTCATCCATGTACATCAAGCTTTAGGGAAGAAAACTCCAGTGTCATTAGATCTCCTTTTCATTTATCTTCCTTCCTTCTTTCCAAGGAGACCACCATGTTGAATTTGTGATTTATCACTCCTGGGTATTTATATATTCATTTATATCAATAGTTGTATCTCTGAGTAATGATTAATTTTACTTTTCATATCTTAAACCATATGTAAGTGGCATCATGCTTCCTGTAGTCATCTGTAACTTGCTCTTTTTCAATCATCTGTGTTGATGTAAGCAGTTCTGGGTAATAGATCTGTGTCGTATCTATTATTGTTAGAGTATTCCCAATGAAGATATGTGCCCAGATTTATTTGTCTGTTCTCCTGTTGATGGACACTTAAATTGCTTCTCCTTTTTGCTATTCTAAGCATTCTTAGACATATTTCTTGGCAAATGAATTGGAGTTCCTCTAAGCTGACTTAGAAGTGAGGTCTCTGAGGTTTAGGGAAAGCTTATTTTCCAATTTATTTAATATTTTAAAAGTTATTCTTTTAAGACATTCAGACAAATGCACATTATCATGTGCTAATTGCTACTTGAAGTCCTTCAGACAGATTAACTTACTCAATCCTCAGAACAGCGCTGTGAAGGTAGAGATATTATTTCCCTCGTTTTATAGAAGAGAAGTTCAGTAATCTTCCTCAGATCACACAGCTGGTAAGCTACGGAGCTCACATTCATGTCTGGAGACTCAATGGTTCCAAAGTTGTGCCAAATGCAAAATAAGATATAAAAAAAATCAAAATATTCTGACCAAAAGGTATCATAAGGCAAATAAAAAGGTAAGATCTCACATAATACAGTATTTCTTCATCTTAACTTAGTATATGTGCATAGACCTTATTTCCAAACAAGGCCTTTTCTGAGGTTCCAGGGGGACATGAATCTGGGGGGTTGGGGGGAGGGACACTCTTCAACCCAGTCCAGGATGCCCTTTTACCGAAGAGAGAAGTCGAAACTACCCTCCACAAGACAAGTCTTTGGATATTTGGAAAGAGCTCTACTATTCACAGATCTCCCTCCCTAACCCACCTCTCATGCCAGAAGAGTCTCTTGCCCTGACTACGCATGCCCAGTTCAGTCAGGCCCCGCTGACAAGCTTGTAGTTCTCCGTTCCCAGAAGAGTCCCTCATTGTACTAGTGGCCCTGCTCTGAATGTCCTGCCATTGGCCAGTGTCTTCTGCATATGAAGGAGTGTCCACAACAGATAACTTTTCCAGGTGTGGACAGACCAAGACAAAATACAGTGAGCCCTTAGAGGTGCCGATAACTCTTATAATATTTTTTGGGCCATGACTGCAGGAAGCCATACATTCTAGATTATTCAGGAGAGCTGAGTAAAAGTTCTAGTTCTACCCCTAACTTTGTAAACAGAAGAAAATCAAAGTTTCTGCCCTTACATTTCTTAACCTTTAGAAACAGTAATACTTGCCCTAACCTGTTGGACAATAATGTTGTGAGGGGAAAAAAAAAGTCAGATGGGTACAAAAGACTTAGATAAAATCCTCAGATAAAAATAGGTAGAAAGAATGTGACTCTACACCCAGAGCACAATGGAATGTAACCTTGTCTTTGCCATGGGGTCTTCTATAATGCATTGCTTCAGAAATTGCTCATACCACACAGATAAGCTTCAAAATAATCAGGGAGTTGAGTTACCCTGGAGTCCAGACATGGGTTCCGCCCCTTCTCTGGTTAAGACGTGAAGTGAGCCTGAGTATTAAATGACTACAGAAGATAGTATTCCTTCTTGATACACAAATGGCTGTTCTGGTTTCGAACTGAGGCTGTGAGGCCAGCCCAGCCCAGCATGTGGCTAAAGTTGAAGCAGAGTGAAAATATTGTTGGACATGTGGACAGTGAGGTACCTTTTCAGTAGGAGCAAAGAACTCCAAAGTGTAAGAGGTTGGTCTTTAGTCCTGCTTTTCTCATTTTCTGTCTTTTCTCCCTTTTAATATTCTCATCTCAGCAGAAATTTATTCATCTCTTTGAAAGGATGAAATTGATCCATTAAAGTGATTCTCACTAAAATGTTAGAAAATCAGGGTCCAGGACGATCTCACATGAGAAGTCAACCTTAAGAAATTTCCCCACAGCCAGAGGAATATAGTTACCTAACACTATGATTTTCTAGACAGAATTTCCATTGGGAGTAGAAACAATTTGGGACAAGAACAGCTCTCTAGTACTAATGCATTTGTTGCACAATTTTAACATCGTTTACAGTTATCATATGGTCTCAAATTCTCCGAACTCTTTTCACTGAATATGATATCCTTTGTCTTCCACAAAAACCAAAACAAGCACAGGGAACAGGGAATGTCCATTTTATAGACAAGGAAATTGGGTCCTTGGGAAGTTAGGCCAGTTGCCCTAAATCTTGCAGTCAGTAAAAGATGCAGCCAGAACTTTAACCCAGATCTCATCCTAAATCCCACTTTCCTTTGCTGTATCGTAGAGGTAAGAATGTACATAACACCCAGTTTCAGTTTGCCAGCAGCCCCTTCTACTAAGAAGGCCATCCAGGAGTTGGAAGTCATGTAATTCTTCTCTCTTTCTGGTAACCTTAAGCTGGTTGCAGAGTGGAGTTGACAATTGATTGCCTCACCTGATCAAAATAAGAAAAAACAAAATGTGTCCCTGTCCTTACTGATGCTTAAGATACCTTTAACAATGAACAACGCCTTTCATGCCACAGTAAGACATGGGGTTGGAAATGCAATGCAAATGTCTGGGTATAGGTCAGTGATATAGTGGCTGATAGCAGATCTCTCTGAAAACAAGTCTTGACAGGGGAGAGGGCAGGGAGAGAGTCACCACCAAAACCAGGACACTGTCTGAAGTTGCCGAGAACCAATGGGAGAGAGAAAAGCCAACATCTAAAGACCAATGGCACCTGCCTCCTCTCTTCCTTGTGGTTCTGCTCAATCCACTTAGCTCTCATCACTCAGAGAGGGACAGAATGAGTATGCTCTTGACTGCTCAAGAACTCAGTGTTTCCCAAAGTGTGGTACCCAGGACTATAGCATCTGAATCAACCAGAAGTGCTGGGTAAGCACTCAGATTCCCAGGCACTTTGTGCCCCCCACTGACTCACTCATATTCCTTTCCAGTCCTGGTCTCTGGGGCTGGGGCCAGGTATTAGCCCTTGTCACAAGATCCCAGAGCATCTGCTATGAACATCAATGTTGGAGAACTATTGTTCTATGACAGTGCATGATGAATACTCAACTCACTTTTGAAAGATCTTGAGGGAAAACACCTCAGTGAAACTATTTTTTAATGTTTATTTTATTTAAAAAATTTTTTTAATGTTTGATTTATTTTTGATACAGAGAGAGACAGAGCATGAGAGGGGGAGGGGCAGTGAGAAGGAGACACAGAACTGGAAGCAGGCGCCAGGCTCTGAGCTAGCTGTCAGCCCAGAGCCCAACGGGCTGGAACCTACGAATGTGAGATCTGACCTGAGCCTAAGTCGGAGGCTTAACTTACTGAGCCACCCAGGCGCCCCTTAATGTTTACTTAGTTTTGAGAGAGAGAGACAGTAGGGAAAGGGCAGAGAGAGAGAGAGAGTGGGGCAGATGAGCTGAAGCGGGCTCTTCACTGACGGCAGAGAGCCCAGTGTGGGGCTGGAACTCAGGAACCGCGAGATCACTGCTTAATCAGAAGTTGGACTTTTAACCAACTGAGCCACCCCGGCACTCAGAAAGCTATTTTATGGATTTCTTTTATAACTCTTCTCCCTTCCTATCTTAAAATCATTTGGTGTATTTTTTAAAACATTATGCAAACCTGTGTATATACCATTTCACTTAGATGCACAAATGTAATCTCTAAGTATCTGCATATAGGCTATTTTAACTTCTTTTCCCTTTTTGCACAGCTCTTACCCCCTTTCCTCTCCTGTCTATTCCTTTCTGCATCAGGTCCCAGTAATCTATAATGTCATCCAGTCTCTAGTCTCCCTTATGAACACACACACACACACACACACACACACACACACACACGGAGAGGTGTTGCTTTTTGTATTCTTAAACAGAAACATATTTTACATTTTTCTTTATCTTGTTTTTCTCACTCAACATACCTAATAGAAACCCTTCCATATTACAAGGCTTAATTCCAATTTATTCTTTTAAATGATTGCATGTGATTTCACGGAGCAGATGAATCAGAACTGATTCAATCATTCCCCTATTGACAGATAAAATTTCTTCCGAGGTTCCTATTATGGACAATGCAGTGATTAACATCTCTGTTTTATTTCTAGGGATAGATTCTTATTCATAGGATGGATACCTATTTAAGTGTTGGCAACAATAATAATTAATATTGGCATTTTGTATGATTGTATGCATTTTTATTTTTAATAACACTTTTCAAATTGCTTTCCAGATAAGATGTTTTAACCATTAGTTCATACAAGTATTCTTTTCCCCCTTTATAAGTTCTCATTATAAAAGTTTATACTGGTAGCAAAATGTAATTAGTTATATACATTTATCATATTGAATTTTTAAAGTCCTTCACTTTAAACAGCCCAACATCTCAATGTTGTCTGAGTTTTACTGGCCCCACACATCACAAGCAAATACAAGCACTGAGTTCTGAGAGGCTATACAGGTACGACTAAGAAATAAACCAAAGCAACCAACAAAACAAAACAAAAACAGGTTGTCCTCCAGATAGTTTTTATTTTAATTAGATCAATAGATAGATAGGCAGGTAATAGGAAAAGCCTCTAATATTTGTGATGCCTTGCTTACAGCCAAATCTGGTAGGGTCAGTTTTTCTGCATCTGTAAATATGCAGGATAAGTCAAGGTCAAAGAACATTTTCTGGAAACAATAGCTATTTTCTTCTTTTTTATTTTTTTATGACACCGAGGAGGAAAAAGAAAAGACGTGACCTTGCTAGATCCATAAACTTTAACCAGTCCTTGTTGGATTAGAACATCTAGAAGTGTCCAACGAGGCACCAAGATGCACAGACAGTTCACCTATGACCAAATCCAAAGTGCCACTTAAGGTCCATGGGAAAGGAAAGGATCCAGAGTGGGATGTGTAAGGGAGACAAGAGCAGTAAGGAAGGAATAGAAGAAGGGCCAGAGAAGGGAGAGAGAAAACATTAGTGAGCTAACGGGGAAAACACAGCTTAACTATAGAAGAAAAGACACACACATAGGATAGCTTAAACAAGCAGAGCTGCTGTGGAAGTACATTCCAGGAAAATCTTAAGAGATTACTTTAATAATAAACCATGCATTCTTCAGCAAGCCGTCACGGGATTAACTACCAGTTTCCTAGGCTGGGAACACAGTCAGGGTTTTTTTGTGTTTTTTTTTTTTTTTTTTCTCCTTCTCCCTCACAGACAGGATTTCTGCAAGGGAAAGTCGTGCAAAGACCATAGTTTTCCAAACATTAAACTTTCCTCACCTGAATTTTCTAAACATTTAAATTTCAGTGGTGATGAGAAAAGACCTTCGAGGCAGAGTTAACATCTGGGTGGGCTTGGGTGGGAATCTCCAGGCTGGAAGGGTGTTCATTTCAGGCCTGCTGAAAAGTGAACAGCTTCCATGGGGCAGGAGACTGTTCTGTCAGAGCTGAAAGGGTTAAATTTATTTTTCATACTTCTTACTTTTTTTTCTTCCTGTGAGCAAGACACTGAATTACCGCCAGAAGCAATATCAGCATGCTAGAGATATAAAAGTCCTCTTCAAATCAGAGTTCTTTGCTGTGGACTCAAGATTTCTGTGTGAGACTACAGGGCCGTCTGTTTTAGGCTGTATGTGTGAGCTCGCTGCTCCTAAACGGACTGTTTTCATCCCAGTCTTCCCTTGAAACTCCAGCTCACTGCAGATGAAATCATTTTCTTCCTCTGACTCCTTGGACACATATCCCTTCCATTTGGTAGAGCAAACGGAAGTTAATATTGCTTGGTAAATCTTGATTTAAAAACATAGGTTTGGGTAATCACTTCTGAGTTGAGAAAGTATTACCTATTGAATTAAAAGAGAAACCCTTTTGTTCCCCCCCTCTGAATTGCTAATGCCTCTACTTGCCTGAAATCAGCCTCATTTTTTCAGCTACTTAGCCCTTGGAGGTGAAACCATCCTTTTGGACTTCTGGGTCTTAGAAATAAAGCACCATGTCCTAAAATGTACCAGAATTTAAGTCCTCTGCATAAATGTTATAAATACTATCCTGTATTAAAGCCTGCATACCTCTTATCATTTACAAGTAGTCTTTTTTTTTTTTTAATAATAGCAAGTTATCTCAGAGCAGCATTGAAAACTCTCAGCACCGCCTTCCCCCCCTTCGGCACCCTCAGGTATGAGGAGAGGAGAGAGGTGGCAGAAATAGCAGAGGCCAGGAGAGGGGGTGTTCTCACTGTGGCAAGGTTGTGCTGGTCTGTGCCCCTGGCTCCCTGGCGGTCCCACGCCTGACCTACTTGAGAGCAGGAACTGCCCATCACACTGAGCTGCCCCAAATCACACAGTGGCTTTGCAGCTGGGCTAGGCTTGGACCACAAAATACATCCTTGGTGTCCCATGAGCCTGATTTGAACCCTCAGGTTCCACTGGTAAGATGCAAATCCACTGTGTGTTCCTTATTCAATGAAATCAATAACCCCTTCTCATCCGACTCATAATTTGGCACTTTCACATTTAGTACATGCAGTCTCAGACTTAAAAAAAAAAAAAAAAGGAACACAGACATGCTTCTCACAAGAATAATTTCATAATTCTTAAAAAGTGACAGAGTTTCTGGGGATATTGTACAATTGCTCGTGATTTTAAAATATGGAGAAAATTAATTCCCAGCTTGGTAGGTTTCACTAAGGTATGTTTGCCATCGAATGCCTTCTGCTGAGCACTGCGTATCTATATTTTCAAATGTTTTTCTTATGTTTCATATTTTCCATAGAGATATAGGGAGCATCATGGAAATCAGTGCAGATAGTCATCATGTTACATATCTACACATAGATGAACACGCTAAAGGAAGTCCGTATATAATTTTGTTGATATCCGATACTCAGCTTATTGGATGTATCGGTTATGTAGAGGTGAACGTTTTCGTTTATATCGATTTCACAGAGTATTGTTTTTATATCCCTGTATCAGGATGCTACGTCATGCATAAATACAGTATATTTTACATGTACACACACAGATTTCCCACCAACTTGAGTGCCACCCACATAGACCATGCCTGTAAAGGGGCAATCACACGTTTCGCTGTAAACGGCAGATCCGCGCTGGGACCCACTGCCTCCTGCCAGGAGAGTCAGGAGTAAAGGCGGCCCTTTGTTCAAAGGGCCCCCAACGGGTCAGGATGACTCCGTGTGCCACATCACTGGAAGTGGCAATCCGGCGAAGGAATTTGTGAAATGAAGGTCGGGTGGATCCCACCCCTTTCCTGCGGAGTTTCCCTTTCCTGTCCTCATTTGCCCCCTCCCCTGTCCCGCGGCCCCAGCTCGGGAGACCGGGGCTCCGGCGGCACCCCGCTCCCCCCTCGCTGGCCCGCTGGGCTCGGCCCCCGGCGATCGCCCCCGGCTGGCGGGGCTCGCGCGCGCGCTCTGAGTGGCCGCGGCTCGAGGTAATAAACAGTTAAGTTTGGAAGACTCAGCAGACACGTTGAGGGGGAGTTACCCAGCCCAGGCAGCAAAAACATCCCGGCGCATTCCTGGGGAGTCCTCGGCTGCCAGCATCTGATTAGAACCATATCTCGCCGGGAGTGGCCGCGCGGCGGCGAGGCTCCCCGGCCGGCGGCTATTTAAGCGCGGCCCGCCGCGTCGGCTGCGCGGCCGCCTGCAGGCTCGGCACCGGGGAGGCATGCTCGCTTCGCGGAGGCGCTAGCGGCCGTGAGTAGCCTGCCCGTCCTTCTTCCCCGTGGCTCCATTTTTGGAGACCTCCTTCCCCTCCTTTGCTTTTCCTGACTTGGGGGCGCAGATCTGGGACGGGGAGGGGCGGGGGCGGGAATCTTAGAAACGAGACCGTTCTTGGGGAAACAGCGGTTTTGTGGCCTGACATCCGAGGAATGCTTCCACGGAATGCATTTACCTTTGGGGTCGGGCTCCAGATGTCCAGCCTGTGACATGTAACAAGCGCCTCCTTTTGTGTGTGTGTGTGTGTGTGTGTGTGTGTGTGTGCGCGCGCTTGTTTAGAAGCCTGTGGGCAACCGTGGTAGGACGCTGGTGTGGCTGCTGACCGCCTAATTAACTCCTCCAAGGGTGTTTATTTCTGCCGTGTGACAAAGGGGGGGGACCTGGTTTGTGCCCCCGAGAAGCTTTTTCCTGGTGGCTGACAACGTAGGGCATGAAAATGTGAACTTTGCCTTACACCCGCATTCTTAAGAAAGAATCTGCCCAAGGGACCGAACAAACTTGTTTTAAATCCCTGGAGCGTTTAAAAGGTGTTGGCCTGCTTGCTGTAAACTGGCTGGAAAGATTAAGTAAGAATTCTAGAAAAGGGGGGAAAAATGAATGGGTTAAAACCATGGAGCCCCAGTCAGCATAGCGGTTTTCATAGCATAGAGCTGACTCTGTTATTTGTTTCTACTTCCTTTTCTCTTGACTCAATTCCTAGTCTGAAATTCAGGTCCACAGTCAGTTTCAGCAGGGAGCTGTTTGAGTCCAAAGGGAAATTTAATTGGATTAAAAGCACTTAAAGAATCTGGATGTTATCTCCACCCCATTCCCCCACCGCACCCACACCCCACCTTTTCCTCTTTCTTTTTAGTTTGTGTTTGGAAGGAAGAGAGGCACTCTTGTAAAATGAGAAGAGCAGAAATAAGCTTCCAGACACATGGAAAGACTTAAAAATTATGGAGGAGAGACTTCATGAATAGTAAATGTTGTTATTACACTATAAAGTGACTTAATGAAAAAATTTCTGGCTCTAATCAGGCAAAGCAGAGGAGTGGGGGAGAAGGAAGGGAGACAAAAACGAACTCAAACAGAAGTAATGGCTGAAGAAAGAAGGCAGCTACAAAAATGCCTTCAAGATGTCTGATAAGGCTCTTGGAATGGCTTTGATGGGATACATAATTGATCTTCTTTACAGGCTGGAGGTTGACTCCCCATACAGGAGCATCTACCAGCAGCCAGACCATGGTCAGCCCGCTTTTCTCTGAGCCTACTGCCCTGCCCACCCCAGGTTCTGTCCCTCACTGAAGGGCAACAGGCCTCCATGACATTGTAGGAAAGTTTATTGCCTTGAGAATTCAGAAGTATTTGGGATTGAGCTTTCCTTAATCTTTGGGGAATGACCTTTTATGTCGAAGCGATGCGTATGTGGCAATAAACCGTGCCACCCTTAATACAACATGGAGTGTGCAACGTAGCAAGTGTCCTAGAAGAAGCAGTGCATATTTCTGGGATTGATTACTTCTAAATTCCTAATCAGTATCCCCCTGAGGCAGATGGGATTGCTTTCCCATTGGTGAATAACTTAACTTCCCCTTCCCCTTCCCACTCTCACCTCTATCCCTTCTTATCCAAATGACTGCCCTAGAAACCAGTTCTGCTTAAGCTGCAGCCTCCCACGTTTTAATGGGTGGCTAGGACAAGTTGATGCAGTGAAATGTCCTCCAACGTTGAGCTAGGACACATATGTCATTGCCATTCTCGTCAACTTAGACACAGTCGAATCTTCACCTTGAGGATGTGAGAGAGGCCAGGGAACCATGCATGGCACTTGTTAAAACACTTCCACTCAAGACTTTTTATGGCTTTAGAATCAACTAAAAGTCCAAATTCCTGTGCATCAAGTTTATTTGGTGCCTTGTTCCAAAAGATTGAGCGGATCTCAGTCTCCTGATTTGGGTTGAAGGGAGCTGTTCTTAAGATACTTGCTGGCATGAGGTGGGACAAGGACCTCTGGAAGCTTCTGACCAGGTGGGCTGGGCTGGGGGCAATATTTACTGACCTGCTTGGCCATGCTTCAATCATCTGAAGATTAAGAAAGTAGGAAGGCACAGGCCTTGTCGAGTGGCTCCTGGCCAGCAGGAGGCTTTGTGGATACGTGGGCTCCTGACAGCTCAGCAAACATATCCTGCTTCATTTCTGATTCTCCCCTAAGCCTAAGCTTCTACCACTGGTATTTTTTACCTGAGTGGTTGTGAAGACTCCATGTGGTTCTTTCCTTCGGTCTTTCCTGCCTGGAGGATTGAACTAATGCTTTTCTCAAGGACAAGCGGAGGTGCTGAAATGCTGGAGAAGCCTGCTCAAGACTGAGCTCTCTCAAGTGTTCAGCAGCCCTCATGGTCCTCAGAACAGGCCTCCCTGGATGGAAGGCTTGAAAGCACAGGGATTGGGGCGTTTCAGCTAACAGGTCCAACATACCAAGTTTTCGGTCCTCCAAACAGAATCAGCATGAGACGACACTGGCGATAGAAACACCTGAGTAACAGGATATGGTCTTTTAAAATTCTCTCCGGTGCTGTGTGTAACTCTAAAGCTAAAGCCGGCCAGTGAGTTGCACAGAGGCAGGCTCAAGTCACCTCTCGGTGAACTAGCTGTGCCACCGGTTAGGCGTGGTTAGTGGAAATGGAACTCACTGAACTCATGGTAACGTAGCCTGACCGGATTGCATGAATCAGAAAGCAAGCAGCCTATCAAGTCTCCTCTTCTACAATAAGCTGCTAGTTTCTGATGAGGGGAGTAAGTGATGCTGAGTATGGACCCCAAAGGCTAGCGTTCCTGCCGGTGTGTGCTTCCCACCCAGGGCAGTCAGGTAGTGGGTTGAGAGCATGGGTTCTGGGCTCCTGCTGCCTTGGTTCAAATCCCAACCGCACCACTGTTGCCTAAGTGACCTTGGGCAAATTGCGTGACCTCTCTGTACTTAAGCTTTCTTATCTGGAGAGAATAAGAGTATCTACCCAAGTTTGTTGGGAAGAGCATTAATCTAATATGCTTAAGAACACTTTTTTAAATGTTTATTTCTCTATTTTTGAGAGACAGAGGGAGAGAGAGAGAAAGAGAGAGAGAGAGAGAGCAGCGGAGGGACAGAAAGAGAGGGGGATAGAATCCCAAGCAGGCTCCATGCTATCAGCACAGAGCTTGACACGGAGTTGGAACTCATGAACCATGAGATCATGACCTAAGCTGAAATCAAGACTCAGACGCTTAACCCACTAAGCCACCCAGATGCCCCTATGCATAGAATACTTTATTCTGTTTGACTTAGAAATGTGCGTTCCATTTTATTTTTGCCCCCTGCACCACTGAATTATGTGTCTCTGTGGAAACTGAAGGCAGAGTAAAGAAATGTCTTCATCAGAATAGGGCACAGCCCATCAACCTGAAAAATGTTAATCATTCAAGTACTTTGTATTAACAAAGCTGGTGTGTTTGCTGTGCTCATGCTGGGCTACAACAGACAGGGAGGTACTCTCCGTTCTCCCCCTGGAAGCCTGCAGTTTGGTTTGGTCAAATTGACCTCCTCTGGTCCCAATGAAGTCTCCACCCCTTCTCATCTCGCCCTGCCCCCCAAGAAAGAGCAGTTCTTCCCCAAGTCAGCATTATACTAGAAGGAAGTGGGAAAGGAGGGACCACCCATACTAAACTGAGTGACTAGGCTCGAAATAAAGTCTTCCAAGTGCAGTGCGGCCTCATCCTCTCCTTGCCCACATAGCTGGGCAGGTTGCCATGGTTACTCCCCTTCCCGCATCCTTCTCCTACCCTAGAAGGAAGCCTGCCACTCTAGGGCAAGCAAAAGCTGAACAAATTGCTTCCTGGTCTAAAAATGGAAGTTGCTTTTTTATCGAGGTAGAGTCTCCTGTCTACCTACCTCACCCTTTTCCTCTTCTAAACTTATTTTAATCTTACTGCTTTATTGTCTAACTCTTACTAATTCTTACATCATCAAGGTAGCCAAAAGTAAGGCTTATGAAATTTCAGGAACATAGGAACTATTGGCTCAGTACTGAAAAAGCCTGGCAATTTTTCTCTGCTGCCATAATTTATATAAGCTAGCTGAGGTGAGCGACTTTTAACTGCCTTCCACTAGTGAGAATTCTGAATGACCTGAGCAAGCAGAGTGGTTGGCTGTAAGGAAGTTACCAGAAAGCAGAATGAGGAAGCATGAGGTCTGTTGCTTAGATTTTTAGGTAACCACAAAGTAAGGGAGCAGGTCGCATAAGAACTAACAATCAGAGAAGAGAGATTTAAAACACTGTTCAACCTGGAAGAAATTTGGGTGAGGGATATGTGGTTTAACCGTCTCTCCACATAAAAGGCTCCCCTGTCTCTCTCTAGCGGTGTGATGCAGAGAGTCTGTCACTCTGAAACAGATCTCTGTGTGATAGAGGAAATGCATAAGCTCTCATTGAAAGAATAAAATTCATTCTGCCTTTCAAGATTGGACACTTAGTTACCTTGGTGTGTATTTCACAGCTAGAGAGAATTCATCTAAGATAGTAGTTCTCAGAGTGCGGTCCCCGCTGCAACATCGGCATCATCTGCGTGCTTGTTAGAAATGCAGATTCTTGGTCTCCATCCCAGATCCACGGAGCCCAACGCTAGCAGTAGGTTTCCGCTAGCAGTGGTATTTCACCCAGCCCTCTGCGTGATCTAAGAGTAACTTTCACAACTCATTTGCTTTATAATTCAGTTAGTCGTTCAGTGGAAAGCATCACAAAGTATTTGGATTCTTACAGTCATGGAAATAATCAGAAAATCATTTAAACAAAGCTCAGCTTAACCGAATCTTAGGATGCAAAAAGATGAAAAAGGACAGACCTTGACATTGTTCCTACCTTCTCAATTATTGCTTTCTTGATCCTAGGAAAACCGATATACTCCATAGTTTTGTATTATCACCTCACCTCCAAATCCTTACTCCACTTTCTTTTTTTCTTAAGGGCATAGTTAATCTCCATTTATTAGGAGTCTGTCCCAGTTACTTCTTGTAAAAAAGATTCTAGTAAGCTAGATCATTACCCTTGAACCAGATGGTTTTCTCTAACCCATAAACTTTTTATTTTGTTTTTCATGCAATGCCCAGAGTGCAGATGAAGGCCTCTCCAAGTTGGTAAATGAATCTACTGCACTTAGTTTTTATAGAGCTTTATGGATTATAAAGTACCACTCAATTCTCCCGTTTAACTTTCACCTCAAATAACATAGAAAAATATCTCCATTTCTTAGCTCACATATGATCAGTGCATATCAGCTTGTCTTAGGTCATATCATGAAAGGGGAGATCAGGGATTCAAGCAGCGGTCTTTACGATTTGAATCTTGGTCAGTAAGTACCTAGTATGTTAGTCATGTTGCTAGTCTGGCCATGAAAGAACTCCGTGGGAGTGGAAATCTAGAAGAAAGTCTATATCACGTGAAGCAAAGAACAGGGTCTCTGGACCTTCTTAGCCATGCTGCTCAATGTCGGTGACCCATAGTTGCCTCACCCAACTTGCAAAACAGCCCTAAGAATGACTGATGCTAATCAGAGACTGATGTTTAGCAGAGATCACACCTTAGACTGAAAAATACAAGGCTGTGATCTAAAATTAGAAAATTGGAACTCTGGTTTCGAAGAGGTGGCACATGGTTAGTGGGTAAGAGCTTGGATTATGAATGGCAAATGACCATGTCCACCACTCGCTTTGCCAATTAAGACAAGAGATACAATGTCTGCATCAGTAGAATAGGCTGCCGGAGTGTTAAAGTTAGAGGTGAACCCATAAAAAAATACTTTCTCAGAGCCATTGCTTCTGAAATACCGCTGCTCTAGAACCATAGTTCTTGGTCTGACAACTAAACTGATATTTGGAAAATGTTCTTGCTTTCATTGTTTGTGTGCTTTAAGCAAGCTAAAATCTAGATGAATACATTCCCACTGAAAATTAGAAAACCTTCATTCACGGCTCACCTTGAAACTATGAAATGTGAGGGTCAAGCAGGAGAATGTGGCAATGTTTCATAGACCAGTGTAGGCACACAAATATTAACTCCTAAGGCACCACTTAAATCTCCTCCGGGAAGGACAATTCAGTCCTCCTAAGGTCTAGAGTTCATCCGTACTCAGAGAACTGGAAAGTGATGAACAGCTCCACTAAATGTGTCCATATTGGACATAGCTGCCTTCCTTGTTTGAAACATTTCACACAAATGACCTCACTGATTTTTCATATTTTATGTGTCCTGTTTTAATCTTCTAGATTAAAGGCCTGTTTTAATCTTCTAGAATATGTAACACAGATGCTAAAGTGCTTTTTATTTTCATTTATTTCTTTTTCATGTGATTGAACATTTGTCAGCAGGCTAGGACAGTTATATGAAGAATGCTGAGTTATATGAAGAATTGGGCTTTGGGGCACAATGTTAATCCAGATGGGAAACGTATAATTGACCTCTAGGCCAGAGGGTCAGAGTGGGAATGGTACACATAGTAGTTGCTCAAATGCTTGTTCTTTGAAAGAAAGTCTCAGATGTGCTTTAATTACATTAACACTGGGTGGTGGTGGTGGTGGTATTTTTGGGTTTGGGTTTGGGTTTGTTTTTTTTTTTTAACCTTTGCTTCTAAAGTTAAACATCTTAATTGCAATCCTATTTTTGAAGGAGAAAACAAATATGTAACTGATAGAATAGGCTCTTCTATGCACAGCTGGTTGATAATGAGATTTCATATCAATTTCTGCTTGGACAGCTGTAACTGAAGATTTTTAGAAACGTTCATAAACTTAACTTGAAAAGATCACTTTATTCTGCGTCCAAGCTGCCTTCTGAAGGGCATCCTGATGCATACATGCTTGCTTAACTGCCTGCTAATTTGTTCTTTGGGATTTCTGATTTATTCAGCTCATCTAAAGTTCTCAGTGACTAAAAGTTGGCTGCCATTGAAAGTTGGATGATAATATTGACCCAACACCTGCTAGGAGACACATAAATGCCAACAATTTCTGCCTATAAGAAATTTAGGGAGGGGTGTCTGGGTGGCTCAGTTGGTTAAGCATCCGACTTCGGCTCAGGTCATGATCTCGTGGTTCGTGGGTTCGAGCCTGCATCAGATTCTGTGCTAACAGCTCAGGGTCTGGAGACTGTTTCAGATTCTGTGTCTTCCTCTCTCTCTCTCTGCCCCTCCCCTACTCGTGCCCTCTCTCTGTCTCAAAAACAAACTATATTAAAAAAATTTTTAAAAAGAAATTTAGGGAAAAAAATGGCATCTACTCAACTCACCTATGGTTTTATTATAATTAAGTGACACGGGTAGGGCCCAGAGAAAGAAAAGGCCACCAGTGTGATAATGGACTTGGCTTTTAAAGGAATGGTGGAAGTCAGATAGAAGAAAAATGCATCTTCGGCAGAAGCACATAAACAAATCGTGCAGGTGTATGTCCAGAGATACAGACTGGACAGTGTGACCAAGAGAAAGTACAGATGGCAGACAGGAAAGTGATGGATTTGGAAAGGAGAGATAGATTGTGCTGTGACTTGGACATAAGGACAAGAACTTAAATCTGTATTAGTTATGCATTAGATCTCTTTGTTAAATCAGGAAAAGAAAATGCTGACTCAGGTAAATTAACCTAGCTATATCGGTGGAATGAATTTGCACAGAGATTGTTGAGCGGTTGAAGAAAAATCTATATTTCATGAAAAATCAACAAAGTAGAGAAAAGTTTCGCCAAATGAATAATAAGGAGCAAATGGAAGATATGTATTACCCCTAATGTTTTAAGCGCACTGCTCTTTATCAGACTATGTGGGGCCTCAAAAAGTAAGAACTGACCTCAGAATTTCATTGAGTCGGGGTAAGAGTTCCACATGAATCCGAGGGCAACAGTAGATCATGGCAAGTGTATAAAAGTGGTCGGCTGGTGAGAGGTCAGGGAAGACTAAGGCAACACACCTTGAGTGGACTTTGAACGACAGGCAGAAATTCATGCAGATGAAGGCAGTAACTATTATAGGTGAGGAAGACAACACAAGAAGGCATAGTGTGTGTGTGTGTGTGTGTGTGTGTGTGTGTGTGTGTGTGTGTGTGTGTCCAGGGCAAGTGGAAGAGATTAGCCTCTCCAGGGAACAGATCTCTGTCTCTCCCAATATAAATAGATGATAGATAGATAGATAGGTGATTGATAGATAGATAGATAGATAGATAGATGATAAATAGATGATAGATAGATAGGTAGATGATAGATAGACCTGATAAGTACAAAATCAGGAAGGCATGAGGTCTGATAAGGTATTACCACAAGAATCCAGACAAAAAAGAAGGTCGGTTACAACTAGCGCCTTACAATGTAGATTCTCGTGGGACCCTTTTTAGAAGGTGAAGGAAAAATTCATTCCACAAAGTTTCTTTACGTCAAATATTTTAAATATATTAAAAAGTACCTATCATATGCATATAGAAAATAGCAAAATAACACTGTAATATGAGTAGGCTAATTGTGAGGGACAAGATACATGATATAAGGAAGTACAGCCTTCTTGGAAACAGGAAATTGGGGTGGTGATGAGGCAAAATTTGGGGGAATACTGAAAATAATTTTTAAAATTTTTTGATGGGGAGGGAGGAGGGGGGTGGACATAAAGGGTAGTTATAGAAAATAGAGGGCCAAAAGTTTGCCTGATTTGGTAGACATGTGAACAGTCCAAGATAAATCTTAGCTTCATTCTAAACTATAGACAGTACTGTCAGTAGATCTATTAGGTAAATCCAAGTACCAAATAAATTCTGTAGATCTGTTTCCCGAGAGCATATAGAGATATAAATGTTCACCTTTCTATATAAGAGCTCTTTAATAGAAACAGTGGAGGAATTTGAATTTGGACCCTTACACTTCACACAGCCAGCACTTGCTTACGGGCATAGTATTTGCAACAATTATAAAGTCCAGTTTTTTGAAGACTCACATTGACCAGGTGCTGTCAGATAACTCCCTTTGTAGTGCTCTTGTAACCAGACTCTGCCATTTAAATAACCAAAACTATTTTGTAGGGGTGACCCTGGTCATATTTTCATAATATTGCTTCATTAAAGTTTTTAATTCAGTAGTTTTGCCTGATCTGAACGTGACACCATTGTACTCTGACAATCTGATATTTAGGAGTTTGACTCTAGAATACAGAGTCTCATGTCACTGAATTGCTTGCTTTTCTTAATGACAAAGCTGAATGCCAAGTGAGTATAGTGTTTCTTTCTGGTGTTTATGAAAATAATTTTGATTCAGAAATTTAGATAACTTTTCAGGAAATGTCACTGACACTAAGTTTACTTATTTATTTTGAGAGAGAGAGATTGTATGCACAAGAAGCGGAGAAGCAGAGAGGGAAGGAGAGAATCCCAAGCAGGCTCTGTGCTGTCAACCCATGACTCGGAGCTTGAACCCATGAACCATGAAATCATGACCTGAGTCAGATGTTTAATGGACTGAACCACCCAGGCTCCCCCTGACATTCTTTAACAACCTAGTTTATCACAAGATTCTTCCCTCCCACTATCTCCATCACACAGATGCTCTTCCGAGTTGTAATATGGTTATAGGAGACTCTCAAACATTGAATGTAAATATCCGCCATCTAATTAGTGGCTTAAGTAAATGTCATAATTTTAAAACTGTCTGTTGAAGAGGATAATTAAGCCCTTAAGACAAAAGTTATATCTTTCCATGGATGATATAAATAAGAAAGCAATTTCTATGGGATTCCTTGAAGTAATACTAATTTTGCTCTTATCAAACATTATTAATGGGCATGAGACTTTCTACCTTCATCAGGAGCATTTCCTCTAAAAAGAACTTAGCACCAGATAGAGAGCAAACTGAGGATTGATGTACGGAAGTGGGTGGGGATGGGCTAAATGGGTGACGGATATTAAGGAGGGCACTTGTCCTGTTGAGCAGTCGGTGTAGGTGATGGGTCACTAAATTCTACTCCGGAAAGCAACATTGCATTATAAGTTCAATAACTAGAATTTAAAGAAGAATTTGAAGAATAAAAATAAATAAATAATGAAATAAAAAATAAAAAAATTAGCATCGGCTGTTTACGAATACTTGTCTGTTCTCTCTCTCCTGCCTCTATCGTAAGCCAGTTGAGAACAGAGACTACATCTGTTTCATCGGTGTCTGTATCACATAGCACAGCGTTTGGCACCCAGTAGGTGTTCAATAATTAATAACCAGATGGCCAAGTGAATGAATGACAAGGTCCTCTCATTTGCAATATTGCCTGTGAATTTTTATAGAGTAAACAAAATGAGGAACTTCAGCTTGCCTTATCATCTATTGGTATGAGTAAAACAGTTCTGAGTCTTTTTTTTTTAACTTTAAGGTTATTTATAATGAGCAGCATCCATATGTTCCTCTAGTTTACATCAGCTCAGGGCCTGAGAAAGGCAGGCAAGCTGTTACTGAAACTCTCCAGATGGCATTGTCTTTTCAAGTCCTTGGGTTAACTTCTACCAATGGAGTATTCATCATAGTTCATCATGGATCTGACCCGATGGGTGTAATCACCTGACCAATGATTATCGTAGTGGTGAATAGCTTTCAACCTGGTAACTAAACCCAAGGATGGCTTCTTATTCTCCTTCTGTTTCTTCTTTTCAAAGTGGCCACGAAACTGTTTCCTAAAAAAAAAAAAACTAATAAAACTTGAGGAAATAGATGAAACCTTTGGCTCAGTGCTGGATAATTAACGTTATCCCTTTGACTTACACAATTTGTGCCAAAATCAAAAGAAACTGGGTTTTTTTAATTAGCATATACTGTTGAAATGTAGGTACAGATGTGATATCCATTAGGCTCTTTAAAATGCTTAAATTGGATTGTCAGTTAATTACTGTTGCACAGATCCCACTGGGTCCAAAGAAAACCGGTCTAAAAACCAACAATAGACCATATACTGATCAAGTTTTAAAATCCATCATAAAAGATATTTTTAAACCCTAGTGACTATTTGATTCAAAACTTAGTGTTCATTTCTTAATACATCGGGAGTTTTTCTCGATAACTTTGTGTAACTAAGTATCAATGAATGATGTCCAAGTCAAGAGTGGTAGGCAGAATTCTATATGCTTCAGACGTGCACATGTTCACTTATAGTTTCTCTTAGCTTTTGAGTTTAATTTCATGTGACTTCTAGTGAGCACTCATGATTCTCCCTCTAGCCCAATGAAGACTATAGATTTATCTACATTATAAATATTGTTATCTGACAAATTAGCTTGTCTTTAAGGAATTTAATTTTAAAAATGCAGAAAGACACATGTCACCCTAATATCACTATTCTAAATGCCTAAGAAGCAATCTATCATTCTACTTGCCCCTTCTTAACTAACATTTCCTTAATATTGACCTTTCTGGTCTTCTCAAGTTATGTGGAACACATATATAAAATGCAAAAATGCTATATATTCTGCTTCAAACCTGGAGCTCCAATGAGGTGACTGTTAGTCAGTAGCTGCCTTTTATAAAGAATATTCCATTTCAAAGTACCAATTCACTTATATAAGCTTTTAGCAAACTGACATTATGCGAATTCTATTTTTAGGATAAAATGGATCATAGAATGAAGGTTGTAAGACAAAATGGCCTTTGATTCTTTTTTTAAAGCCACCTTTAGGAGATTTGGTTTATTTGAAGTTTGAGGGTCACTGTACATAATAGCTTGGCAAGATGGGATAACCTTGGATCTGACATTTGAGATTGTTAGACCTTAACCTTTCAATTAAAAGGCTTTGTTTCCAAAAGAGTAGCCAAGTATTTTTTTAATAGTTTATTGTCAAATTGGTTTCCATATAACACCCAGTGCTTCTCCCCACAAGTGCCCCCAACCATGACCATCACCCCCCCTCCCTCCCCCTCCCCCTCAGTCCATGGTTCATTTTCAGTATTCAGTAGTCTCCCTTGATCTGTG